>NW_027601290.1:273920-304420 GCF_053455715.1 Rhinoraja longicauda
AGAGAGAGAGAGAGAGAGTGAGAGAGAGGGAGAGAGAGAGAGAGAGAGAGAGAGAGAGAGAGAGAGAGAGAGAGAGAGAGAGAGAGAGAGAGAGAGAGAGAGAGAGAGAGAGAGTCAGGGTGTCAGCTTTCTGCGGGGCTGGGGATCAGGTGTTTGGGATGGTTGTGGGTCAGGTGTGTGCGGGGCTGGGGATCAGGAATAATAATAATAATAATAATAATAATAATAGTAATAATAGTAATAATAATAATAATAGTAATAATAATAATAATAATAATAATAGTAATAGTAATAATAGTAATAGTAATAATAATAATAATAATAATAGTAATAATAGTAATAATAATAATAATAATAGTAATAATAATAATAATAATAATAGTAGTAATAATAGTAATAATAGTAATAATAATAATAATAGTAATAATAGTAATAATAATAATAATAATAATAATAATAGTAATAGTAATAGTAATAATAGTAATAGTAATAATAATAATAATAATAATAACAATAATAATAATAATAATAATAATAGTAATAATAGTAATAATAATAGTAATAATAGTAATAATAATAATAATAATAATAATAGTAATAATAATAATATAATTAATAATAATTATAGTAATAGTAATAGTAATAATAATAATAATAATAATAATAGTAATAATAATAGTAATAATAATAGTAATAATAATAATAATAATAATAGTAATAATAATAATAATAATAATAATAATAACAATAACAATAATATAATAATATAATAATAATAATAATAATAATAACAATAACAATGGTCATTTTGGTCATTTTGGTGTGTGTGGGGGGGTCAGGGGGTCATGTGTGTAGGGGTCACGTACGTTGGGGGTCACGTGCGAGGGGCCCCTGACCCCCATCCGCCCCCACACGTGACCACCTACACACCTGACCCCCAGCCCCCACACACGTGACCACCTACACACCTGACCCCCAGCCCCCACACACGTGACCACCTACACACATGAACCCCTGATCTCCCCACACACCTGACAGAGAGAGAGAAAGAGAGGTGGGGGGGAGTAGAGAGATGGTTTTGGGGGCGGGGCTGGGATGCGGCGCGGGGCCCGGATGCGGCGTGTGGGCGGGGCCGCGATGCTGTTGAGCTGAGCCGGGTTTCAGGGCGCTGGAGCTTCAGGGCGGTGCCGCTGTCAATCACCGGGCAGTTTCGTCACCGCCCGTTGCGCGTCACGCATGCGCGGCCCGGCTCGCTCGCTCGCGCGGAGACGGTTTAACGGCCGCTCGCCCGCGCGCCGCCACCGGTCACCTGACCCTCCAACCGTCAGCGCAGGCCACGCCTGCCCCTCTTCCCATTGGCTGCCGGCGATGTCCGCCACCTGCCTTAGCCAATGGTGGAGGCCGAGGGGGAGTGTCCCGCCCCACGCGCAGGCGCAGTGCGGCTCCGTGGATCCAGGGCGGGCGGGGAGAGCCGCTTCCCATCGGTGAGTATTTGCCGCCGGCCCCCAGTGGACGGGTCTAATCTTGGGGAGAGACTGCGGGTAAATCTCCCCATTGAGTTTGATTTGTTGTTGTGAGGACTTTGCATTGAATTGTTGTGACTAAATGTGTCCCGGTGAGAGTTTTTGAAGCAGGAAAGTCATGTCCAGCACCAGCTGCGCGTTGTTATGGGACGTGTTGGTGCAGGTGCTGCACAACAATCACACAGAGTTGAGTGAAGTTGGAGCTAACAGTTGATGTGTTGAGGGCGCTGAGCGGTCTGGTGCTGTGGAAGCAGATGGCCCAGTTTGGTTCACAAAATGGCTGCATGTTCAGGGCACTGTTTCACAATGAAACCATCAGCTTGTTATTCCCGGGTCCCGTTATTTTTTACTGATAACACTTCCTCAGTTGCCGGAGTAAAGGCCTTTCTGAGCCTTTGTGTGAGGAGAGTTGCACATTGTTATCGCCGTTTGGTCACAGCTGAGACTGAGTGATCCGAGGACAAGGTGCAGCAGAATGAGAGTAAGAGCAAAGGATACTGTGAGGATTTCAGATTTGCAACATGGAATGCATTTTGTACATGTCAGTTCTCATTTCATTATTCAAGTGAGTTGGGACTATTGGGTTTGTGAGTGGAAGTATGAAAATGACACAAATCTGTTGACCACTGTAAGGTAACGTGTGACTTTTGCAACCAGTTTTATGGGAATGGAAGTTTAAAAAAATCGCTATTCCAGAAGATCTGAAGGAAAAAGAGAAAATGCCAACATGCTGGAAACACTCAGCAGTTTATAGACAATAGGTGCAGGAGGAGGCCATTCGGCCCTTCGAGCCTGTACGCACCGCCATTCAATGTGATCATGGCTGATCACTCTCAATCAGTACCCCGTCCCTGCCTTCTCCCCATACCCCCTCACTCCGCTATCCTTAAGAGCTCTATCCAGCTCTCTCTTGAAAGCATCCAACGAACTGGCCTCCACTGCCCTCTGAGGCAGACAATTCCACACCTTCACCACTCTCTGACTGAAAAAGTTCTTCCTCATCTCCGTTCTAAATGGTCGACCCCTTATTCTTAAACTGTGGCCCCTTGTTCTGGACTCCCCCAACATTGGGAACATGTTTCCTGCCTCTAACGTGTCCAATCCCCTAATTATCTTATATGTTTCAATAAGATCCCCACTTTTTTACACTCTACATGGGCATGTCAGAAGGCAACTCCTTTTTGGAAAGACCTAAAAAGATTTGTGGAACAATTGATGAATAAGATCATACCAATGGATTCAAGGTTGTTTTTATTGGGAGATACAAAAGGAATATTACCAAAGCTAATTTTAGATAAACATCAGGAAAGATTTCTCAAAATAGCAATAGCAGTAGCAAAAAAATGTGTAGCGGTCACTTGGAAAGATCAAAATGAAATAAGATTTGAAAGATGGTATGCAGAAATGCGTAGTTGTATCCCATTAGAAAAAGCTACGTATAATCTGAGAAATGGATATGACTTCTTCTTGAAGGTGTGGAACCCATTCATTTTAAAGCTAGGATTAAGAATTGGAAATATTTAGATTCAGGATTGTTTTGATACCTTTAATAAGAATTTAATAAGAAATTACCCAGAAGTGTCTCCCTCTGGACTCCAGGTTTCTTTCTTTCTCTCTTTCTTTTTCTTTTTCTTTTTCCTTCTTTTTAACTGGGGGGTGGGGGGAAGGGGAGGGTGTGGGAGGGGAGATAATACAGAACAATACGTGTATAATCGAATTTATAATGTGGTTATTATTGCTTACTATGAAATGTAAAATGTATGAGTTCTGTTAAAACTTAAATAATTATTTTTTTTTAAATAAAAAAATAAGATCCCCCCTCATCCTTCTAAATTCCAGTGTATACAAGCCTAGTCGCTCCAGCCTTTCAACATACGACAGTCCCGCCATTCCGGGAATTAATCTAGTGAACCTACGCTGCACGCCCTCAATAGCAAGAATATCCTTCCTCAAATTTGGAGACCAAAACTGCACACAGTACTCCAGGTGCGGTCTCACTAGGGCCCTGTACAACTGCAGAAGGACCTCTTTGCTCCTATACTCAACTCCTCTTGTTATGAAGGCCAACATTCCATTGGCTTTCTTCACCGCCTCGACAAGGTGCAGCAGAATGAGAGTAAGAGCAAAGGATACTGTGAGGATTTCAGATTTGCAACATGGAATGCATTTTGTACCTGTCAGTTCTCATTTCATTATTCAAATGAGTTGGGACTATTGGGTTTGTGAGTGGAAGTATGAAAATTACACAAATCTGTTGACCACTGTAAGGTAACGTGTGACTTTTGCAACCAGTTTTATGGGAATGGAAGTTTAAAAAAATCGCTATTCCAGATGATCTGAAGGAAAAAGAGAAAATGCCAACATGCTGGAAACACTAAGCAGTTTGAGCAGCATTTGATTACAGTCCCAGTTCTGATAATGGATCATCCACCATTGCACTTCCACTGTTTTCTGCATTCACTATTTTAAGCAATAATGTAAATACACATTGTCTTTATTACATTGTAGGAAAAATGGCAGTCATTTGTACTTGGCCAGATCACGCACAACGTTAAGATAACCAAATATGTTTTAACTTAGATTGCTGGAGATTGTTTAAAGGGAGGGAGAGATCACCTGTCCACAGCTGGGATAGTTCAGGACCAGACGTATTAAGCAAACTTGAGAGGGTAAGGGGAATCGGTGCCAACCAGCTTGGGGGAGTAAGGGGAATGGGAGGCGCTTGCTCAGCCTGGAAAGCTTGGGGGAGTAAGGGGAATCGCAGGAAGCCAGCTTGGGGGAATGGGAGGAAACCACCTTGGGGGAGTAGGGGAAGTAACGGATGGGACGTAGCCAGCTTGGGGGAGCAAGGGATGGGAGATAGCCAGCTAGAGGGAGTAAGGAGATTGGGGGAATAAAGCGTGGGGGAGTAAGGGATGGAAGTAGCCAACTTGCGGGGGAGTAAGTGATGGGATGGGAGGTAACCAGATTTGTGGAGTAGCGGATGGGAGTTAGCCAGCTGGGGTGTATTAGCGAGCTGGGATGGGACGTAGCCAGCTAGAGGGAGTAAAGCATGCAAGGTAGCCAGTTTGGGGGGGGTACGCGGAATTGGAGGATGCTAGCTTGGGCGAGTAAGGGATGGGACAGAGACAGCTTACGGGAGGGAGGGTGTAAGGGACTAGAGGTAGCCAGCTTCGTAAGGGAAGGGAGGTAGCCAGGTTAGGGGGTAAGGGATGGGAGGTAACCAGCTTGGGGGTGGAAGCTGGAATGGGAGAAAGCCGTCATGGGGGTGGAAGGAATGGGAGGTAGTGAACTTGGGGGAGGTTAAGGGATCTGAGATGGAAGGCAGCCAGCTTGGGGGAGTAAGGGGAATGGGAGGAAACCACCTTGGGGGAGTAAGGGATGGGAGGTAGCTAGCTTGGGGGTAGTGAGAGGTGTGAGGAAGCAAGCACGTGGGTGTAAGGGGACTGGGAGGTAGCCAGTTTGGGGGAGTTAGGGGAATGGGAAATTGCCAGCTTGTGAGATTAAGCGGAATGGGATGAAGTCGGCTCGGGGTGTAAGTGTAACGGGGGCCAGCCAGTTTGGGGGGTTCAAGGGGCATGGGAGGAAGCCAGCTTGGGGGAGAAAGGGAGATGGGCAGTAGCCAGCATGGGGGGAGCAAGGGATGAGAGGTAGCCATTTGGGGGAAGGAAGAGGAATGTGAGGAAGCTAGCTTGTGGGAGTGAGGTATGGGACGAAGAAAGCTTGGCGAGTAAGGGATGGGAGAGAGCCAGGTTTCGGTTGTAAGGGATGGGAGGGCGCCAGCTTGGTGGTGGGGTTAAGGGGAATGGGAGGCCGCCAGCCTAGGGGAGTATGGGAGATGGGGGAGTAATGGGAACGGGAGGAAGCCAGCTTGGGGGAATAGGGGGAATGGGAGACAGGCAGCGTTGGTGAATAAGGGGACAGCGAGGTAGCCAGCTGGTGGTGTAAAGGGAATGGGACGAAGCAAGCCTGAGAGAGTAAGGGGAATCATAGCCAACCAGCTTGGGGAGTTAAAGGAATGGGAGGCGCTTGCTCATCGGAGTAAGGGGAATGGCAGCCTGCAAGCTTGAGAGGAGTAAGGGGAATCGGAGGAAGCCAGCTTAGGGGGAGTAAAGGACAGGAGGAATCCAACTTGGGGGAATAAGCGGAATAGGAGGTACCCAGCTTGGGGGAGTAAGGGATGGGAGGAAACCAACTTGGGGAGTAAGGGATGGTAAGTAAGCATCTTGGGGGAGTAACGGATGGGAGGTTGCCAGCTTGGGGTAGTGAGAGGTGGGAGGAAGTAAGCTTGTGGATGTAAGAGCACTAGGAAGTAGCCAGTTTGGGAGAGAAAGGGGAATGGCAGGAAGCCAGCTCGGGGGAGTAAGGGGAAAGTGAGGTAGTTGGATTTGGGAGAGTAAGAGGAATGGGAGGAAGCCAGCTCGCGGGAGTACGGGTTGGGATGTTGCCAGCTTGGAGGCGGAAGGGATTGAAGGAAGCCACCTCTGGGAGGTAGCAAGCTTGGGAGAGTAAGCGGAATGGGATGAAGATGTCTTAGGGAAGCCAGCTTTGGGGAGTAAGGGGAGTGAGAGGCAGCCAGCTTGGGGGAGTAAGGGGAGTGAGAGGAAGCCAGCTTGGGGGAGTAAGGGTGGGAGATAGTCGGCTTGTAGGAGAATGGGAGAATCCAGCGTGGGGGAGTAAGGGATGGAAAGTAGCCAACTTGGGGGAGAGTAAGTGATGGGATGCTGCCAGCTTGGTGGAGTAAGCGGAATGGGAGGTATCCAGACATGGGGAGTAGCGGGTGGGATTTAGCCAGCCGTGGTGTGTTAGTCAGGTATGGATGGGAAGTAGGTAGCTCGAGGTAGTAAAGGGTGCTAGGTACCCAGCATCGGGCATTACGCGGAATGGGAGGGAGCAAGGAATGGGAGAGAGACAGCTTACGGAAATAAAGAACTGGAGGTAGATAGCTTAGCTTGGTAAGGGAAGGGGGGTAGCCAGCTTGGGGCAGTAAGCTGAAATGGGAGGAAGCCATCGTGGGGGTGTAAGGAATGGGAGGGAGGGAAATTGTGGGAGGTTAAGGGGTCGAGGATGGGAGGTAGTCAGCTTGGGGGAGTAAGGGGAATTGGAGAAAGCCAGCTTGTGGGAGTAAGGGGAATTGGAAGAAGCCAGCTTGGGACAGTGAGGGCTGGGAGGAACCCAACTTTGGGGTGTCAGGGAGATGGGAGGTAGCCAGATTGCTTGGTGTAATGGGGATGGGAGGTATCCAGCTTCGGGGTGTAAGGTGTCGGAGGCAGCCAGCTTAGGGAATAAGGGGAGTGGGAAATAGCCAGCTTGGGATATTAAGCGGAATGTGAGGGATACGGCCTGGGGGAGTACGGGGAACGGGGATAGCCAGTTTGGGGGGTATAAGACACTGGGGTAAGTCCCAGACTGTCAGAGATTGTGTTTACAGTCACTGAGTGTCTGACACTGAACATTAATATCATCAGTAATTGTGTCACCGATAAACACTGGGGATTTGCACCGTCTCGTGTCTCTCAGTGCCCCTCACCCTCACTCTCTCTCATCTCCAGGCTGTGCAGTGTCGGTCTCACAGACTCTGTAGCCGAGGATCTTGCCTCCGCTCTCAGTACAAACCCCTCACTGACGGAGCTGGAGCTGAGTGGGAATAATCTGGGAGATTCCGGAGTGAAACTGGTGTCTGCGGCGCTGGGGAACCCGGACTGTAAAATACAGACACTGGGGTAAGTACCAGACTGTGAGAGATTGTGTTTACAGTCACTGGGTGCCTGACACTGAACATTAATATGATCAGTAATTGTGTCACTGATAAACACTGTGAATTTGCACCGTCTCATGTCTCTCTGTGTCCCTCACCCTCACTCTCTCTCATCTCCAGGCTGAACAATGTCGGTCTCACACATTCTGGAGCCAAGGATCTCGTCTCTGCTCTCCGTACAAACCCCTCACTGACGGAGCTGTACCTGGGGGACAACTCCCTCACAGACCGATCTGTTCCCGCTCTCCGCCGCCTCATACTGATCCTCCCGAGACTGGAGCGGATCAGGTGAGTGTTTGTGTTAATGTTTATTGTGATAAAATATCAGGGGATGTGCGGGCTTCTCCTGTGATTTAGTTCTGTGAGTGTTGTTGAAATATCGACCGCAGTCCCTGTTCCTGACACTGATGTTTAATCTGTTTATTTTGTCTTTATTCCTGGGCTTGTTTCAGGCTGTCGGAGAATACGTTCAGTGAAGATGGACGGAACCAGCTGAAGAGTCTGCAGGGAATCAGATCCGGACTGAGAGTGATCGTGGGAACATCTCTGGGTGTAAACGTCACCGCCCTGGGGACGGAAATATTGTTGGCCGAATCCCCGCCCTAGACAATAGACAATAGACAATAGACAATAGGTGCAGGAGTAGGCCATTCAGCCCTTCGAGCCAGCACCGCCATTCAATGCGATCATGGCTGATCACTATCAATCAGTACCCCGTTCCTGCCTTCTCCCCATACCCCCTCACTCCGCTATCCTTAAGAGCTCTATCCAGCTCTCTCTTGAAAGCATCCAACGAACTGGCCTCCACTGCCTTCTGAGGCAGAGAATTCCACACCTTCACCACCCTCTGACTGAAAAAGTTCTTCCTCATCTCCGTTCTAAATGGCCTACCCCTTATTCTCAAACTGTGGCCCCTTGTTCTGGACTCCCCCAACATTGGGAACATGTTATCTGCCTCTAATGTGTCCAATCCCCTAATTATCTTATATGTTTCAATAAGATCCCCCCTCATCCTTCTAAATTCCAGTGTATACAAGCCCAATCGCTCCAGCCTTTCAACATACGACAGTCCCGCCATTCCGGGAATTAATCTAGTGAACCTACGCTGCACGCCCTCCATAGCAAGAATATCCTTCCTCAAATTTGGAGACCAAAACTGCACACAGTACTCCAGGTGCGGTCTCACCAGGGCCCGGTACAACTGTAGAAGGACCTCTTTGCTCCTATACTCAACTCCTCTTGTTACGAAGGCCAACATTCCATTGGCTTTCTTCACTGCCTGCTGAACCTGCATGCTTCCTTTCATTGACTGATGCACTAGGACACCCAGATCTCGTTGAACTCCCCCTCCTCCTAACTTGACACCATTCAGATAATAATCTGCCTTTCTATTCTTACTTCCAAAGTGAATAACCTCACACTTATCTACATTAAACTGCATCTGCCATGTATCCGCCCACTCACACAACCTGTCCGGGTCACCCTGCAGCCTTATTGCATCTTCCTCACAATTCACACTACCCCCCAACTTAGTATCATCTGCAAATTTGCTAATGGTACTTTTAATCCCTTCGTCTAAGTCATTAATGTATATCGTAAATAGCTGGGGTCCCAGCACCGAACCTTGCGGTACCCCACTGGTCACTGCCTGCCATTCCGAAAGGGACCCATTTATCCCCACTCTTTGCTTTAAACAGCCGCCCTCCCCTTTAAACTGTCGCCCTCCCCTTTAAATTGTCGCCCTCCCCTTTAAACTGTCACCCTCCCCTTTAAAAGGTCGCCCTTCCCTTTAAACGGCATTTAAATACCGTGCTTCCCCCCAGTGGGGGACCGGGGAATTGCATCTGGACCTGCAGGGTCTCGGATGTGGCTTTCTTTATCATAGACAATAGACAATAGGTGCAGGAGGAGGCCATTCGGCCCTTCGAGCCTGTGCGCACCGCCATTCAATGTGATCATGGCTGATCATTCTCAATCAGTACCCCGTTCCTGCCTTCTCCCCATACCCCCTGACCTCCGCTATCCTTAAGAGCTCTATCTAGCTCTCTCTTGAGTGCATTCAGAGAATTGGCCTCCACTGCCTTCTGAGGCAGAGAATTAATCGCACAGATTCACATCTCTCTGACTGAAAAAGTTTTTCCTCATCTCAGTTCTAAATGGTCGACCCCTTATTCTTAAACTGTGTGGCCCCTTGTTCTGGACTCCCCCAACATTGGGAACATGTTTCCTGCCTCTAACGTGTCCAATCCCTTAATAATCTTATACGTTTCGATAAGATCCCCTCTCATCCTTCTAAATTCCAGTGTATACAAGCCTAGTCGCTCCAGTCTTTCAACACATTTATATTTCAACAGAATATAAATGTTGAGCAGGGACGTGCTATATTCAAAGGACAGAAATCAATAAATCACAACTAAACCACGAATTGGACGTTACATGGAAAATGTATTTTTCATGGTCTCTGGGTTGTCACGCCTTTCATTGTTATTGGAGCTCTCCCCCTTAACTCAAGCCCAATGCTACCGCAGTAGCAGCTTCACCTCAAGACATCAACATCTTAGCAAAGCTTCAGGAAGCAGTTTCATTTCGATGAATTAATTGGCTGAAAGTTGATACGTTTCTGCATTCTGGTTGTAAAATATAAAATGTGCATTTTGCAGATCCATTCTCTGCAGTCTATTTGTGAGATTTCGATAAACTATCCTGAGATCTTCACACGCTTGTAACATGTAGCACGGACCTGAGTTCGATATTGCTTCTTGCATCCTTAACCACAGACACTTGATCACACTTTACACTTTCTCATTGGTTTCCTTTAGTGAAACTGGCCTTTCACTGTCGGTTGTGGTCAGAATGGGGGGTTTTGGAGCGTAGCCTTCAGATCCCAGTATCTACTGATTTGGAAGCCACTCCGGACAATGAGGCAAGTTTCAACCAGTTGCCCTCTGTTCTGTGGATGGATGTTAGCACTGCCCCCTGTCTCTGCCTTACTCTCTCTCTCTCTCTCTCTCTCTCTCTCTCTCTGACTCCCTATATTTATTCCAGTTGCTACATATTCCAAAATGCAGATTGTATTAGTTCAATTTATGAAGCCTACATAAATAAATATTTAAGTTGCTGCATATTCCAAATTGCAGATTGTATTAGTTCAATTTATGAATCCTACATAAATAAATATTTATTTAAGTTGCTGCATATTCCAAAATGCAGAATGTATTTGTTCAAGTTATGAATCCTACATAAATAAATATTTAAGTTGCTGCATATTCCAAAATGCAGATTGTATTAGCTCAAGTTATGAATCCCACATAAATAAATATTTATTTAAGTTGCTGCATATTCCAAAATGCAGATTGTATTTGTTCAAGTTATGAATCCTACATAAATATTCATTTAAGTTGCATATTCCAAAATGCAGATTGTATTTGTTCAAGTTATGAATCCTACATAAATAAATATTTAAGTTGCTGCATATTCCAAAATGCAGATTGTATTATTTCAATTTATGAATCCTACATAAATAAATATTTAAGTTGCTACATATTCCAAAATGCAGATTGTATTAGCTCAAGTTATGAATCCAACATAAATAAATATTCATTTAAGTTGCTGCATATTCCAAAATGCAGATTGTATTTGTTCAAGTTATGAATCCTACATAAATAAATATTCATTTAAGTTGCATATTCCAAAATGCAGATTGTATTTGTTCAAGTTATGAATCCTACATAAATAAATATTCATTTAAGTTGCATATTCCAAAATGCAGAATGTATTTGTTCAATTTATGAATCCTACATAAATAAATATTTTGGATAACACACAACTCTTGTTTATTCTTTATCCCATAATCAATAAAAGAGGCAAGTGCTCTCTCTCTCTCTCTCTCTCTCTCTCTCTCTCTCTCTCTCAACACACACACACACACACACACAGTCTGTGTGTCTCTCTCTCTGACTCTCTATATTTATTCCAGTTGCTGCATATTCCAAAATGCAGATTGTATTAGTTCAACTTAGGAATCCCACAGAAAGAAACATTTCCCCCCTCCCCGGCAACAGATGACGCTCTGCGCTGTGGCGCGGCGGCCAATCGGCGGTCTCGTTCTGCCCAGGCAACAGGAGACGCAAAAAGGCATGTGCGCGGCGGCCAATCAGAGTTGCTCTTTCCACCCTGGCAACAGGTGACGATAGGCGCGGCGGCCAATCAGAGGTCCCGTTCTACCCAGTGGGCGCGGTGGCCAATCACAGGTGGTCTTTCTCCCCTGGCATCAGATAACGCTGCAGCGCGGTAACCAATCAGAGGTGCTCCTTCTCCCCTGGCAACAGATGACGCCTTAGACATGGGCGAGGCGGCCAATCAGAGGCCCCTTTATACCCTGGCAACAGATGACGCCATAGACATGGGCGTGGCGGCCAATCAGCGCTGCTCTTTCTCTCCTAGCATCAATGACGTTATGCGCTGTGGCGTGCTGACCAAGCAACGGCGTTCTTTCTCCCCTAGCACTAAATGACGTTATAGACATGGGTGCGGCGGCCAATCAGCGGTGCTCTTTCTCCCCTAGCATCAGATGACGCTATGCGCTGTGGCGTGGTGACCAATCAGCGGCGTTCTTTCTCCCCTAGCACTAAATGACGCTATAGACATGGGCGCGGCAGCCAATCAGAGATCCCTTTTATGTGCTGGCAACAGATGACGCCATAGGCATGGGCGCGGCGACCAATCAGCGGTCCCGTTATACCCCGGCAACAGATGATGCCATAGACATGGGCGCGGTGGCCAATCAGAGGTCCCTTTATACCCCGGCAACAGGAGACGTCGGCCAATCGTCTGCCCCCCGGCAACAGATGACGATGCGCGCTGTGGCGCGGTATCCAATCAAAGGCCTCTTTCCACCCCTGGCAACAGATGACGCAATAGCCTTGGGCGCGGCGGCCAATCAGAGGCGCTTTTTCTCCCCTAGCTGGGAGAGATATGCACACTGATTGACACGCCTATTCACACTGGTTGACACGTCTATGCACACTGATTGACACGCCTGTGCACACTGGTTGACACGCCTATGCACACTGGTTGACACGCCTGTGCACACTGATTGACACGCCAATGCACACAGATTGAAACACCTAACTTGTTTCCTGCATCTAACTTGTCTAATCCCTGGTGACAATAGACAATAGACAATAGGTGCAGGAGGCCATTCAGCCCTTCGAGCCTGTACGCACCGCCATTCAATGCGATCATGGCCGATCATTCTCAATCAGTACCCCGTTCCTGCCTTCTCCCCATACCCCCTCACTCCACTATCCTTAAGAGCTCTATCCAGCTCTATCTTGAAAGCATCCAACGAACTGGCCTCCACTGCCCTCTGAGGCAGAGAATTCCACACCTTCACCACTCTCTGACTGAAAAAGTTCTTCCTCATCTCCGTTCTAAATGGCCGACCCCTTATTCTTAAACTGTGTGGCCCCTGGTTCTGGACTCCCCCAACATTGGGAACATGTTTCCTGCCTCTAATGTGTCCAATCCCCTAATTATCTTACCACACCTGGAGTATTGTGTGCAATTTTGGTCTCCTAATTTGAGTTTAAGAGCAAGGAGGTCCTTCTGCAGTTGTACAATACAATACAATACAATATATCTTTATTGTCATTGTACAGGAGTAAAACAAGATTGGGAATATGCCTCCCATACGATGCAATAAATGAATTAGCTAGGCAGTCGGTTGTGGTCATAATGGGGGCTTTGGAGCGTAGCCTTCAGATCCCAGTATCTACTGATTTGGAAGCCACTCCAGACAATGAGGCAAGTTTATACCAGTTGTCCCTCTGTTCTGTGGATGGATGGATGGATGTTAGCACTGTCCCCTGTCTCTGCCTTACTCTCTCTCTCTCACTCTATATTTATTACAGCTGCTACATATTCCAAAACGCAGATTGTATTATTCACAAAATGCTGGAGTAACTCAGCAGGTCGGGCAGCATCTCGGGAGAGAAGGAATGGGTGACGTTTCGGGTCGAGACCCTTCTTCAGACTTTACCCATTCCTTCTCTCCCGAGATGCTGCCTGACCTGCTGAGTTACTCCAGCATTTTGTGAATAAATCGATTTGTACCATCTGCATCTGCAGTTATTTTCTTATACTGCAGATTGTATTAGTTCAATTTATGAATCCTACATCAATAAATATTTAAGTTGCTGCATATTCCAAATTGCAGATTGTATTAGTTCAATTTCTGAATCCTACATAAATAAATATTTATTTAAGTTGCTGTATATTCCAAAGTGCAGAATGTATTTGTTCAAGTTATGAATCCTACATTAATAAATATTTTGGATAAAACACACAACTCTTGTTTATTCTTTATCCCATAATCAATAAAAGAGGCGAGTGCACTCTCTCTCTCTCTCTCTCTCTCTCTCTGACTCTCTATATTTATTCCAGTTGCCACATATTCCAAAATGCAGATTGTATCAGTTCAACTTTGGAATCCTAAACAAACCCCGCCATTTCAGTAAGCAAATACCGCCGCTCTCACTGCCCGCGCCATTTTAGTAAGCAAACCCCGCCGCTCTCACTGTCCCAGCCATTTCAGTAAGCTACCCCGCCATTTTAGTAAGCAAATACCGCCGCAGAGCGCTCCCTCCCCGCCATTTTAGTAAGCAAACCCCGCCGCTATGCGCTCTCTTCCCGCCATTTCAGTAATCAAACCCCGCCGCTGTGCGCTCTGCCCCCGCCATTTTAGTAAGCAATCCCGCCCTTTTAGTAAGCAAACCCAGCCGCATTTCGCTCTGCCCCAGCCATTTCAGTAAGCAATCCCCGCCGCTCTCACTGCCCCCGCCATTTTAGTAAGCAAACCCCGCCGCTGTGCGCTCTGTCCCAGCCATTCAGTAAGCTACACCGCCATTTTAGTAAGCAAATACCGCCGCTGTGCGCTCCCCCCCGCCATTTTAATAAGCAAACCCCTCCGCTGTGCGCTCTGTCCCAGCCATTCAGTAAGCTACACCGCCATTTTAGTAAGCAAATACCGCCGCTGTGCGCTCTCCCCACGCCATTTTAGTAAGCAAACCCCGCCGATGTGCGCTCTGTCCCAGCCATTCAGTAAGCTACACCGCCATTTTAGTAAGCAAATACCGCCGCTCTCACTACCCCCGCCATTTTAGTAAGCAACCCCGCCGCTGTGCGCTCTGTGCCAGCCATTCAGTAAGCTACACCGCCATTTTATAATAATAATAATAATATATTTATTTTATATAGCGCCTTATCACATGCTCAAAGCGCTTTACAAATACAATTAACATAGAAACAAACAGACAAACTATCCTGACGGAAAAGCGGCGAATACTCAACGCCAGCGTCCTCTGACGTCAGGGTCCGGCAGCAGCAGCAAACATCAAAAAGCACAAGACACACAGATACAATGTTTGACACAAAACAGCCATCACAGTGATTGCTCCAGGCACACACACACACCCTCACTGTGATGGAAGGAAGGAAGGCAAAGTCTTATCTCCTCCTCCTCCTCATTCTTCTCCCGTGGCGCCACGAGGCGATCGAGGCTCCCAACCCCTTGAAGCCCCCACCCACCGGGCGATGGAAAGTCCCAGCCGAGCCGAGCCGAGCCGAGCCGAGCCGAGCCGAGCCGAGCCGAGCCGAGCCGAGCCGAGCCGAGCCGAGCAGGCCGATGAAGGTCCTGAGCCCCCACCCACCGGGCGATGGAAAGTGCTGCGGCCGAGCCACGCAGGGCGATGAAGGGCCTACGGGCGGGTTGATCGTACCTTGCGCTTTTAGTAAGCAAATACCGCCGCTGTGCGCTCTCCCCCCGCCATTTTAGTAAGCAAACCCCGCCGCTGTGCGCTCTGTCCCAGCCATTCAGTAAGCTACCCCGCCATTTTAGTAAGCAAATACCGCCGCTGTGCGCTCTCCCCCCGCCATTTTAGTAAGCAAACCCCGCCGCTGTGCGCTCTGTTCCAGCCATTCAGTAAGCTACCCCGCCATTTTAGTAAGCAAATACCGCCGCTGTGCGCTCTCCCCCCGCCATTTTAGTAAGCAAACCCCGCCGCTGTGCGCTCTGTCCCAGCCATTCAGTAAGCTACCCCGCCATTTTAGTAAGCAAATACCGCCGCTGTGCGCTCTCCTCCCGCCATTTTAGTAAGCAAACCCCGCCGCTGTGCGCTCTGTCCCAGCCATTCAGTAAGCTACCCCGCCATTTTAGTAAGCAAATACCGCCGCTGTGCGCTCTCCCCCCGCCATTTTAGTAAGCAAACCCCGCCGCTGTGCGCTCTGTCCCAGCCATTCAGTAAGCTACACCGCCATTTTAGTAAGCAAATACCGCCGCTCTCACTACCCCCGCCATTTTAGTAAGCAAACCCCGCCGTTGTGCGCTCTGTCCCAGCCATTCAGTAAGCTATACCGCCATTTTAGTAAGCAAATACCGCCGCTGTGCGCTCTCCTCCCGCCATTTTAGTAAGCAAACCCCGCCGCTGTGCGCTCTGTCCCAGCCATTCAGTAAGCTACACCGCCATTTTAGTAAGCAAACCCCGCCGCTGTGCGCTCTGCCCCCGCCATTTTAGTAAGCAACCCCGCCATTTCAGTAAGGAAACCCCGCCATTTTACTAAGCAAACCCGCCATTTCAGTAAGAACCCCCGCCATTTTAGTAAGCAAATCCCACCGTGCATTAAGAGGGAGTTAGATGTGGCCATTGTGGCTAAAGGGATCAGGGGGTATTGGAGAGAAGGCAGGTACGGGATACTGAGCTGGATGATCAGCCATGATCGTATTGAATGGCGGTGCGTACAGGCTCGAAGGGACGAATGGCCTCCTCCTGCACCTATTGTCTATGTTTCTGTTTCTATAAATTAAAGCTCGCAGCTTTTTCAGTTTGTTTGTACGTGGGTGAATCTCTCTCTCTCCCCGTCTCTCTCTCTCCATCCCTCTCCCTCCCTCCCTCTCCCTCTCCCTCCCTCCCTCTCTCCCCATCTCTCTCTCCATCCCTCTCTCCCTCTCCCTCCCTCTCTCTCCCCGTCTCTCTCCCTCTCTCCCTCTCTCCCTCCCTCCCTCTCTCAAACTCTCCAAACCTATCTCCACTTTATTCCAGAGCTCAGGGCTACACAATAGAAGCGATGATCACATTGGAGTAACCAGACATGAAGGCAGCTTCGGCCCCTTGTTTTACATTCACACCTCCAACCATGTACACAATAGACCAGGTTTGGTCTCCTAGTTTGAGTTTAGTAGCAAAGAGGTCCTTCTGCAGTTGTACAGGGCCCCGGTGAGACCGCACCTGGAGCACTGCGTGAAGTTTTGGTCTCCAAATTTGAGGAAGGACGTCCCTGCTATTGAGGGCGTGCAGCGTAGGTTCACCAGGTTAATCACCGGAATGGCGGGACTGTCGTATGTCGAAAGACTGGAGCGACTGCAGACTGCAAATTTGCAGATGATACAAAGCTGGGTGGCAGTGTGAACTGTGAGGAAGATGCTATGAGGTTGCAGGGTGACTTGGACAGGTTGTGTGAGTGGGCAGATACATGGCAGGTGCAGTTTAATGTGGATAAGTGTGAGGTTATCCACTTTGGTGGTAAGAATAGGAAGGCAGAGTATTATCTGAATGGTGTCAAGTTAGGAAAAGGGGACGTACAACGAGATCTGGGTGTCCTAGTGCTTCAGTCACTGAAAGGAAGCATGCAGGTACAGAAGGCAGTGAAGAAAGCCAATGGCATGTTGGCCTTCATAACAAGAGGAGTTGAGTATAGGAGCAAAGAGGTCCTTCTGCAGTTGTACAGGGCCCTAGTGAGACCGCACCTGGAGTACTGTGTGCAGTTTTGGTCTCCAAATTTGAGGAAGGATATTATTGCTATTGAGGGCGTGCAGCGTAGGTTTACTAGGTTAATTCCCGGAATGGTGGGACTGTCGTATGTTGAAAGACTGGAGCGATTAGGCTTGTATACACTGGAATTTAGAAGGATGAGAGGGGATCTTATCGAAACATATAAGATTATTAAGGGGTTGGACACGTTAGAGGCAGGAAACATGTTCCCAATGTTGGGGGAGTCCAGAACCAGGGGCCACAGTTTAAGAATAATGTGTAGGCCATTTAGAATGGAGATGAGGAGAATTGTGAATCTGGGATTCTCTGCCTCAGAAGGCCATTTTGTTGAGAGAAACAGCGAGCACATGTGGCGTCCATTTTGTTGACAGAAACAGCGAGCACATGTGGCGGCCATTTTGTGGACAGAAACAGCGAGCACATGTGGCGGCCATTTTGTTGACAGAAACAGCGAAATTAGAAATGCGTGCACTCAAACAGGAAATTTGAAATGCGTGCACTAAAGGTGCAGCAGTTATAATGGGTGACTTCAATCTACATATAGATTGGGTGAACCAAACTGGCAGGGGTGCTGAGGAAGAGGATTTCTTGGAATGTTTGCGAGATGGTTTTCTAAACCAACATGTCGAGGAACCAACGAGAGAGCAGGCCATTCTAGACTGGGTATTGACTAATGAGGAAGGGTTAGTTAGCAGTGTTGTTGTGCGATGCCCCTTGGGCAAGAGTGACCATAATATGGTAGAGTTCTTCATTAGGATGGAGAGTGACAAAGTCAATTCAGAAACAAGTGTTCTGAACTTAAAGAAAGGTAACTTTGAGGGTATGAGACGTGAATTGTCCAAGATAGACTGGCAATTTATACTTAAAGGGTTGACGGTGGACATGCAATGGAAGGCATTTAAAGGTCGCATGGATGAACTACAACAATTGTTCATCCCAGTTTGGCAAAAGAACAAACCAGGAAAGGTAGTTCATCCGTGGCTAACAAGGGACATCAAGGATAGTATTAAAACAAAAGATGAAGCATATAAATTAGCCAGAAAAAGTATCATACCAGAGGACTGGGAGAAATTCAGAGTCCAGCAGAGGAGGACAAAGGGATTAATTAGGAAAGGGAAAATAGATTATGAGAGAAAACTGGCAGGGAACATAAAAACTGACTGCAAAAACTTTTATAGATATGTGAAGAGAAAAAGGATTAGTTAAGGCAAATGTAGGTCCCTTGCAGTCGGAAACAGGTGAATTGGTCATAGGGAACAAGGACATGGCAGACCAATTGAACAACTACTTTGGTTCTGTCTTCACTAAGGAAGACATAAACAATCTGCCTGGGGGTCTAATGAGATGGAGGAACTGAGGGTAATCCAGGTTAGTCGGGAAGTGGTGTTAGGTAAATTAAACGGATTAAAGGCCGATAAATCCCCAGGGCCAGATAGGCTGCATCCCAGAGTGCTTAAGGAAGTAGCCTCAGAAATAGTGGATGCATTAGTGATAATTTTTCTAAACTCTTTAGATTCTGGAGTAGTTCCTGAGGACTGGAGGGTAGCTAATGTAACCTCACTTTTTATAAAGGGAGGGAGAGAGAAAATGGGGAATTATAGACCAGTTAGCCTAACATCGGTAGTGGGGAAAATGCTAGAGTCAGTTATTAAAGATGTGATAGCATTACATTTGGAAAGTGGTGAAATCATCGGACAAAGTCAGCATGGATTTACCAAAGGCAAATCATGTCCGACGAATCTTATAGAATTTTTCAAGGATGTAACTAGTAGAGTGGATAAGGGAGAACCAGTCGATGTGTTATATCTGGACTTCCAGAAGGCCTTCGACAAGGTCCCACATAGGAGATTGGTGTACAAACTTAAAGCACACGGTATTGAGGGTTCAGTGTTGAGGTGGATAGAGAATTGGTTGGCGGACAGGAAGCAAAGAGTAGGAATAAACGGGTCCTTTTCGGAATGGCAGGCAGTGACTAGTGGGGTCCCAGCAAGGCTCAGTGCTGGGACCCCAGCTATTTACAATATATATATTAATGATTTGGACTGAGGGAATTGAATGCAACATCTCTAAGTTTGCGGATGACACGAAGCTGGGTGGCAGTGTTAGCTGCGAGGGGGATGCTAGGAGTCTGCAGAGTGACTTGGATAGATTAGGCGAGTGCGCAAATGCATGGCAGATGCAATATAATGTGGATAAATGTGAGGTTATCCACTTTGGCGGCAAGAACAGGAAAGCAGAGTATTACCTGAATGGTGACCGATTAGGAGAAGGGGAGATGCAACGTGACCTGGGTGTCATGGTGCACCAGTCATTGAAAGCAAGCGTGCAGGTGCAGCAGGCAGTGAAGAAAGCGAATGGTATGTTGGCATTCATAGCAAGAGGATTTGAGTATAGGAGCAGGGAGGTCCTGCTGCAGTTGTACAGGGCCTTGGTGAGACCGCACCTGGAGTATTGTGTGCAGTTTTGGTCTCCTAACCTGAGGAAAGACATTCTTGCCTTAGAGGGAGTAAAGAGAAGGTTCACTAGATCGATCCCTGGGATGGCAGGACTTTCATATGAAGAAAGACTGGATAGACTGGGCTTATACTCGCTGGAATTTAGAAGACCGAGGGGGATCTTATCGAAACGTACAAGATTATTAAGGGGTTGGACACGTACGAGGCAGGAGACATGTTCCCGATGTTGGGGGAGTCCAGAACAAGGGGCCACAGTTTAAGAATAAGGGGTCGGCCATTTACAATGGAGATGAGGAGAAACTTTTTCAGTCAGAGAGAGTTGTGAATCTGGGATTCTCTGCCTCAGACGGCCATTCTGTTGCCAGAAACAGCGAGCACACGTGGCGGCCATTTTGTTTCCAGAAACAGCGAGCACATGTGGCGGCCATTTTGTTTCCAGAAACAGCGAGCACATGTGGCGGCCATTTTTTTGCCAGAAAGAGCGAGCACATGTGGCGGCCATTTCGTTGCCGGAAACAGCGAGCACATGTGGCGGCCATTTTGTTGCCAGGAACAGCGAGCACATGTGGCGGCCATTTTGTTGCCAGATACAGCGAGCACATGTGGACCTGAAAAAACCCACAACTTCCCCAAGGATCAGCAATCCCACCAATTATCAATTAGCTGCCCGCCCGACGGGCGACATTGAGAACTGAAATAAAGTTGAGATCGCTTTGGAGAGTTTGAGAGAGGGAGGGAGAGGGAGGGAGGGAGGGAGAGGGAGAGAGGAGGGGGAGACAGAGGAGGGTAGAGAGTGGAGGGGGAGAGAGAGGAGGGGGAGATAGGAGGGGGAAAGAGGGGAGGAGGGGGAGAGAAAGGAGGGGGAGAGAGAGAGAGAGTCACACAGGCACAAACAAACTCAAAAACCCATGAGCTTTAATTTATAAAATATCTATTGATAGCAAGAGGTGGAGAGAGAGACAGGGAAGGGGAGAGAGAGAGAGAGAGAGAGGGAAGGGGAGAGAGAAGGGAGAGAGAGAGAGAGTCATTCACAAACAAACTCAAAAAGCCACGAGCTTTCATTTATAAAATATCTTTTATAAGAGAGAGGAGGGAGAGAGAGAGGAAGGAGAGAGAGAGAGAGAGGGGGGGAGAGAGAGGGGGGAGAGAGAGGGGGAGAGAGAGGGGGAGAGAGAGGGGGGAGAGAGAGGGGGAGAGAGAGGGGGAGAGAGAGGGGGAGAGAGAGGGGGAGAGAGAGGGGGGAGAGAGAGGGGGGAGAGAGAGGAGTCAAGTCAATTTTATTTTTTATAGCACATTTAAAAACAACCCACATTGGGCAAAGTAGGTTTTATCTTTTATAATTTAAAGGAGGGGGAGAGAATTATAGAGAGAGAGAGAGAGAGAGAGAGAGTGAATAGATTTGGAAAGAGAGAAATAATAGAGAATTATAGAGAATTATAGAGGGAGATAGAGAATTAGAGAGAGAGTAGGATTTCTAACTTTAACTAATACAATCTGCATTTTGGAATATGCAGCAACTTAAATAAAGATTTATTTATGTAGGATTCCTAACTTTAACTAATACAATCTGCATTTTGGAACATGCGGGAACTTAAATAAAGATTTATTTATGTAGGATTCCTAACTTTAACTAATACAATCTGCATTTTGGAATATGTGGGAGCTTAAATAAATACTTATTTATGTAGGATTCATAACTTAGAACTAATCCAATCTGCATTTTGGAATATGCAGCAACTTAAATAAAGATTTATTTATGTAGGATTCATAACTTTAACTAATACAATCTGCATTTTGGAACATGCGGGAACTTAAATAAAGATTTATTTATGTAGGATTCCTAACTTTAACTAATAAAATCTGCATTTTGGAATATGTGGGAACTTAAATAAATACTTATTTATGTAGGATTCATAACTTAGAACTAATCCAATCTGCATTTTGGAATATGCAGCAACTTAAATAAAGATTTATTTATGTAGGATTCCCAACTTTAACTAATACAATCTGCATTTTGCAATATGTGGGAACTTAAATAAAGATTTATTAAGTAGGATTCCTAACTTTAACTAATACAATCTGCATTTTGGAATATGCAGCAACTTAAATAAAGATTTATTAAGTAGGATTCCTAACTTTAACTAATACAATCTGCATTTTGCAATATGTGGGAACTTAAATAAATACTTATTTATGTAGGATTCATAACTTAGAACTAATCCAATCTGCATTTTGGAATATGCAGCAACTTAAATAAAGATTTATTTATGTAGGATTCCTAACTTTAACTAATACAATCTGCATTTTGCAATATGTGGGAACTTAAATAAAGATTTATTTATGTAGGATTCCTAACTTTAACTAATACAATCTGCATTTTGGAATATGCAGCAACTTAAATAAAAATAAGGAGTATTTTGTCAGTATTGCTCAGTCTGCTTTCGGTTTGGGTTTGAATGGTGCCTGCCAGTCTGGGCGGCTCAGGGTGATCTGCAGATGGACAATGTTCCAGAAGTTACTTCAAATTGATACCTTGCAGAATGATTTTGCAAACTGAGTGCATCGATCCTATTGGGTTTTGCAGCACAGTGCATTGAGCTGTCCTTTGTATTATTGGTTCAGGGAGATGCCTGTTATGTCTGTCTGGTCCCTCAGGTTGGAGGGGGCAGATAAAAGAGATGTTGATCTCAAGCTTGGTGCTAGATCCTCATGAAGTGTGTCTGTGTCCACTAGACTGGGAAAGGTGCAGCTATCACAGCTACAAGAACAGGTAAGGGAGAGAGAGAGAGAGAGAGACTCCAGATAAGGGATTCTGTGTAAATTTTGGAAATGAATATCTGCATTGAATGTGTAACCTGTGGAAATGTCGGATGGAGTTTTTGAAAAGAAAATGTTTTTAAATTATTCATTATTTGAAAAAGTATTTTTTGATATTTTAAAAATAACTTGCACGTTTTATTGCTGATGGGATAAAGAATAAACAAGTCTTATGCTTTATGGAAAATATTCAATCACAAATATTTATTGATGTAGTATTGATAACTTTAACTAATACAATCTGCATTTTGGAATATGTGGGAACTTAAATACTTATTGATGTAGGATTGATAACTTTAATACAATCTGCATTTTGGAATATGTGGGAACTTAAATAAATACTTATTTATGTAGGATTGATAACTTTAATACAATCTGCATTTTGGAGTGTCGGATGGAGTTGTTGAAAAGAAAATGTTTTTAAAATATTTATTATTTGAAAAAAGTATTTTTTGATATTAAAACAAAACGTGCCCGTTTTATTGCTGATGGGATAAAGAATAAACAAGTCTTGTGCTTTATCAAAAATATTTATTGATGTAGGATTCCTAACTTTAAATAATACAATCTGCATTTTGGAATATGTGGGAACTTAAATAAATATTTATTGATGTAGGATTCCTAACTTTAACTAATACAATCTGCATTTTGGAATATGTGGGAACTTAAATAAAGATTTATTTATGTAGGATTCATAACTTTAACTAATACAATCTGTGTTTTGGAATAAGTGGGAACTTAAATTAAGATTTATTTATGTAGGATTCCTAACTTTAACTAATACAATCTGCATTTTGGAATATGTGGGAACTTAAATAAAGATTTATTTATGTAGGATTCATAACTTTAACTAATACAATCTGCATTTTGGAATAAGTGGGAACTTAAATAAAGATTTATTTATGTAGGATTCATAACTTTAACTAATACAATCTATTTTGGAATAAGTGGGAACTTAAATAAAGATTTATTTATGTAGGATTCATAACTTTAACTAATACAATCTGCATTTTGGAATATGTGGGAACTTAAATAAAGATTTATTTGTGTAGGATTCATAACTTTAAGAGAATGTGCATTGTGGAATATGTTGCAACTTAAACACCTGCCAGTCTGGGCTCAGGGTGATCTGCTCCAGGAGTTCATCATGTTCCTTCAAATTGATACTTTGCAGAATGTTTTTGCAAACTGACTCTGAGTACTTTATCAACAATATTTTATCCAAAACGTTTATTTATGTGGGATTCCTAACTTTAACTAATACAATCTGCATTTTGGAATATGCAGCAACTTAAATAAAAATAGTGAGAGAGATTTGTCAGTATTGCTCAGCCCCTGTCTGCTTTCGGTTTGTGTTTGAATGGTGCCTGCCAGTCTGGGCGGCTCAGGGTGATCTGCAGATGGTCAATGGTCCAGGAGTTACTTCAAATTGATACTTTGCAGAATGATTTTGCAAACTGACTCTTGAGTGCATCGATCCTATTGGGGTTTTGCAACATTGTGCATTGAGCTGTCCTTTGTATTATTGGTTCAGGGAGATGCCTGTTATGTCTGTTTGGTCCCTCAGGTTGGAGGGGGCTGATAAAAGAGATGGTGATCACAAGCTTGGTGCTGGACCCCCATGGGGAACTACTGGGAGTGTCTACTAGACTGGGGGTTAAGCTGAGAAAGGTGCAGCTATCACAGCTACAAGAACAGGTAAGAGAGAGAGAGAGAGAGAGAGACTCCAAATAAGGGATTCTGTGTAAATTTGGAAATGAATATCTGCATTGAATGTGTAACCTGTGGTTATAAAGATTTTAAATAAAGATTTATTTATGTAGGATTCATAACTTTAACTAATACAATCTGTGTTTTGGAATAAGTGGGAACTTAAATAAAGATTTATTTATGTAGGATTCCTAACTTGAACTAATACAATCTGCATTTTGGAATAAGTGGGAACTTAAATAAATACTTATTTATGTGGGATTGATAACTTTATCTAATACAATCTGCATTTTGGAATATGCAGCAACTTAAATAAAGATTTATTTATGTAGGATTCATAACTTTAACTAATAAAATCTGTGTTTTGGAATAAGTGGGAACTTAAATAAAGATTTATTTATGTAGGATTCATAACTTTAACTAATACAATCTGTTTTGGAATAAGTGGGAACTTAAATAAAGATTTATTTATGTAGGATTCATAACTTTAACTAATACAATCTGTGTTTTGGAATATGTGGGAACTTAAATAAAGATTTATTTATGTAGGATTCCTAACTTTAAATAATACAATCTGTATTTTGGAATAAGTGGGAACTTAAATAAAGATTTATTTATGTAGGATTCATAACTTTAACTAATACAATCTGCATTTTGGAATATGCAGCAACTTAAATAAAGATTTATTTATGTAGGATTCATAACTTTAACTGATACAATCTGTTTTGGAATAAGTGGGAACTTAAATAAAGATTTATTTATGTAGGATTCCTAACTTTAACTAATACAATCTATATTTTGGAATATGTGGGAACTTAAATAAAGATTTATTTGTGTAGGATTGATAACTTTAAGAGAATGTGCATTGTGGAATATGTTGCAACTTAAACACCTGCCAGTCTGGGCTCAGGGTGATCTGCTCCAGGAGTTCATCATGTTCCTTCAAATTGATACTTTGCAGAATGTTTTTGCAAACTGACTCTGAGTGCTTTATCAACAATATTTTATCAAAAACGTTTATTTATGTGGGATTCCTAACTTTAACTAATACAATCTGCATTTTGGAATATGCAGCAACTTAAATAAAAATAGTGAGAGAGATTTGTCAGTATTGCTCAGCCCCTGTCTGCTTTCGGTTTGTGTTTGAATGGTGCCTGCCAGTCTGGGCGGCTCAGGGTGATCTGCAGATGGACAATGGTCCAGGAGTTACTTCAAATTGATACTTTGCAGAATGATTTTGCAAACTGACTCTTGAGTGCATCGATCCTATTGGGGTTTTGCAACATTGTGCATTGAGCTGTCCTTTGTATTATTGGTTCAGGGAGATGCCTGTTATGTCTGTTTGGTCCCTCAGGTTGGAGGGGGCTGATAAAAGAGATGGTGATCACAAGCTTGGTGCTGGACCCCCATGGGGAACTACTGGGAGTGTCTACTAGACTGGGGGTTAAGCTGAGAAAGGTGCAGCTATCACAGCTACAAGAACAGGTAAGAGAGAGAGAGAGAGAGAGAGAGAGACTCCAAATAAGGGATTCTGTGTAAATTTGGAAATGAATATCTGCATTGAATGTGTAACCTGTGGTTATAAAGATTTTAAATAAAGATTTATTTATGTAGGATTCCTAACTTTAACTAATATAATCTGCATTTTGGAATATGTGGGAACTTAAATAAATATTTATTTATGTAGGATCAATAACTTTAACTAATATAATCTGCATTTTGGAATATGTGGGAACTTAAATAAATACTTATTTATGTGGGATTGATAACTTTATCTAATACAATCTGCATTTTGGAATATGTGGGAACTTTATTTAAGTAGGATTCATAACTTTATCTAATACAATCTGCATTTTGGAATATGCAGCAACTTAAATAAAGATTTATTTATGTAGGATCAATAACTTTAACTAATATAATCTGCATTTTGGAATATGTGGGAACTTAAATAAATACTTATTTATGTGGGATTGATAACTTTAACTAATACAATCTGCATTTTGGAATATGTGGGAACTTTATTTAAGTAGGATTCATAACTTTATCTAATACAATCTGCATTTTGGAATATGCAGCAACTTAAATACATATTTATTTATATAGGATCAATAACTTTGACTAGTACAATCTGCATTTTGGAATATGTGGGAACTTAAATAAATATTTATTTATGTAGGATTCCTAACTTTAACTAATACAATCTGCATTTTGGAATATGTGGGAACTTAAATAAATATTTATTTATGTAGGATCAATAACTTTATCTAATACAATCTGCATTTTGGAATATGCAGCAACTTAAATACATATTTATTGATGTAGGATCAATAACTTTAACTAATACAATCTGCATTTTGTAATATGCAGCAACTTAAATAAATATAGGGAGTGAGAGATTTGTCAGTATAGCTCAGCCCTTGTCTGCAGAACTACACAGGCTTTCGGTTTGATTGACACCTGCCAGTCTGGGCGGCTCAGGGTGATCTGCAGATGGACAATGGTCCAGGAGTTCCTTCAAATTGATACCTTGCAGAATGATTTTGCAAACTGACTCTGAGTGCATCGATCCTATTGGGTTTTTGCAGCAAAGTGCATTGAGCTGTCCTTTGTATTATTGGTTCAGGGAGATAGATGCCTGTTATGTCTGTGTGTGTGTGTGTGTGTGTGTGTGTGTGTGTGTGTGTGTGTGTGTGTGTGTGTGTGTGTGTGTGTGTGTGTGTGTGTGTGTGAGTTTCACCCATATCTGTTTGTTTTGTTCCTCAGGTCGGAGGGGGCAGATAAAAGAGATGGTGATCACAAGCTCGGTGCTCGATCCTCATGGGGAACTGCTGGAGTGTCTGTGTCCACTAGACTGGGGGTTAAGCTGAGAAAGGAATCCTACACAAATAAAGAATTTATGACAGCAAGCAACACTTATTTATAACACACACACACACACACACACACACACACACAACACCTGTTTATTCTATATCCCTGTTATGTAAGTATGTACGGGGTTAATCAATATCTGTTATTGGGTAAGTTTAAGACAACCAACCTCATGTGTGTTTCAGCCCTCAGGTTGTCAGATAAAAGACGGCGATCGCAAGCTTGGACACAACTGCTGGAGTGTCGGTCAGTGTCTACTAGACTGGGGTAAGTCAGTGAGCACAAACACACACACACACAATTAGTGAGTGTGTCGTCTATTGTTTATTACAAGGCCAAGAACTGTAACACAAGCACCCACACAGTCGGTTGGTCGGTCGGTCTGCTGGAGTGTCGGTCAGTGTCTACTAGACTGGGGTAAGTGAGTGAGCTCACACTCACACACACACACATACACATACACACGATTAGTGAGTGTCGTCTATTGTTTATTACAAGGCCAAGAACTGTAACACAAGCACCCACTCGGTCGGTCCGTCCGTCCGTCCGGGTCGGTCGGTCCATCCGGGTCGGTCGGTCGGTCCGTCCGGGTCGGTCGGTCCGTCCGTCCGGGTCGGTCGGTCGGTCCGTTTGGGTCGGTCGGTCGGTCCATCCGGATCGGTCCGTCCGTCCGGGTCGGTCGGTCGGTCGGTCCATCTGGGTCGGTCGGTCGGTCGGTCCGGGTCGGTCGGTCCGTCCGGGTCGGTCGGTCGGTCGGTCCATCCGGGTCGGTCGGTCGGTCCATCCGGGTCGGTCGGTCGGTCGGTCCATCCGGGTCGGTCGGTCGGTCCATCCGGGTCGGTCGGTCGGTCCATCCGGGTCGGTCGGTCGGTCGGTCCGTCCGGGTCGGTCGGTCGGTCCATCCGGGTCGGTCGGTCGGTCGGTCCGTCCGGGTCGGTCGGTCGGTCGGTCCATCTGGGTCGGTCGGTCGGTCCATCCGGGTCGGTCGGTCGGTCGGTCCATCCGGGTCGGTCGGTCGGTCCGTCCGTCCGGGTCGGTCGGTCGGTCCGTCCATCTGGGTCGGTCGGTCGGTCCATCCGGGTCGGTCGGTCGGTCGGTCCATCCGGGTCGGTCGGTCGGTCCGTCCGTCCGGGTCGGTCGGTCGGTCGGTCCATCTGGGTCGGTCGGTCGGTCCATCCGGGTCGGTCGGTCGGTCGGTCGGTCGGTCGGTCGGTCCATCCGGGTCGGTCGGTCGGTCCATCCGGGTCGGTCGGTCCATCCGGGTCGGTCGGTCCGTCCGTCCGGGTCGGTCGGTCGGTCCGTCCGTCCGGGTCGGTCGGTCGGTCGGTCCATCCGGGTCGGTCGGTCGGTCGGTCGGTCCATCCGGGTCGGTCGGTCGGTCGGTCCATCCGGGTCGGTCGGTCCGTCCGTCCGGGTCGGTCGGTCGGTCGGTCCATCTGGGTCGGTCGGTCGGTCCATCCGGGTCGGTCGGTCCGTCCGGGTCGGTCGGTCGGTCGGTCGGGTCCGGTCGGTCGGTCCATCCGGGTCGGTCGGTCGGTCGGTCCGTCCGGGTCGGTCGGTCCATCCGGGTCGGTCGGTCCGTCCGGGTCGGTCGGTCGGTCCGTCCGGGTCGGTCGGTCGGTCGGTCCATCTGGGTCGGTCGGTCGGTCGGTCCGTCCGGGTCGGTCGGTCCGTCCGGGTCGGTCGGTCGGTCCGTCCGTCCGGGTCGGTCGGTCCGTCCGGGTCGGTCGGTCGGTCCATCCGGGTCGGTCGGTCGGTCCGTCCGGGTCGGTCCGGGTCGGTCGGTTAGGGTCGGTCGGTCTCATGTGTTTTCATTTCGTTCCTCAGGTTGGCGGGGCAGGCAGGCAGGCAGGCAGGCAGGCAGATAAAAGACGGCGATCACAAGCTTGGAGAACTGCTGGAGTGTCTGTGTTCACTAGACCGGGGGTTCAGCTGAGAAAGGGGCAGCTATCACAGCTACAGGTAAGAGAGAGAGAGATTGTCCAAATCTCACACACACACACACACACACACACACACACAAAAGAGGGAGGGAGAGAGAGAGAGAGAGAGACAGAGAGGTTGAGAGGGTGAGAGGGAGAGAGATAGAGGGGGAAAGGGAGAGAGAAAGAGGAGGAGAGGGAGAGAGGAAGGGAGAGGTTGAGAGAGAGAGAGAGAGAGGGGGAGAGATAGAGAGAGGGGGAGAGAGAGGTTGAGAGAGAGAAAAGAAAGAAAAACAGGTTGAGAGAGGTAGTGTGAGAGAGAGTGAGAGAGAAAGGTTGAGAGGTAGAGAGACAGAGAGAGAGAAAGAGGTTGAGAGAGGTAGAGAGAGAGAAAGAGGTTGAGAGAGGTAGAGAGAGGTAGTGTGAGAGAGAAAGGTTGAGAGAGGTAGTGAGAGAGAGAAAGAGGTTGAGAGAGGTAGATGGAGAGAGAGAAAGAGGTCGAGAGAGGTAGAGAGAGAGAGAGAGAGAGAAAGAGGTTGAGAGAGGTAGAGAGAGAGAGAGAGAAAGAGGTCGAGAGAGGTAGAGAGAGAGAGAGAAAGGTTGATAGAGGTAGAGAGAGAGAAAGAGGTTGAGAGAGGTAGAGAGAGAGAGAGAGAGAGAGAGAGAGAGAGAGAGAGAGAGAGAAAGAGGTTGAGAGAGGTAGAGAGAGAGAGAGAGAGAGAAAGAGGTTGAGAGAGGTAGAGAGAGAGAGAGAGAGAGAAAGGTTTAGAGAGGTAGAGAGAGAGAGAGAGAGAGAGAAAGAGGTTGAGAGAGGTAGAGAGAGAGAGAGAAAGAGGTTGAGAGAGGTAGAGAGAGAGAAAGAGGTCGAGAGAGGTAGAGAGAGTTAGAGAGAGAGAGAGAAAGAGGTTGAGGTAGAGAGAGAGAGAGAGAGAAAGAGGTTGAGAGAGGTAGAGAGAGAGAGAGAAAGAGGTTGAGAGAGGTAGAGAGACAGAGAGAGAGAAAGAGGTTGATAGAGGTAGAGAGAGAGAGAGAGAAAGAGGTTGAGAGAGGTAGAGAGAGAGAGAGAGAGAGAGAGAGAAAGAGGTTGAGAGAGGTAGTGAGAGAGAGAAAGAGGTTGAGAGAGGTAGAGAGAGAGAGAGAGAGAGAGAAAGGTTGAGAGAGGTAGAGAGAGAGAGAAAGAGGTAGAGAGGAGAGAGAGAGAAAGATTGAGAGAGGTAGAGAGAGAGAGAGAGAGAGAGAGAGAAAGAGGTGAGAGAGGTAGTGAGAGAGAGAGAAAGAGGTTGAGAGAGGTAGAGAGAGAGAGAGAGAGAGAAAGGTTGAGAGAGGTAGGGAGAGAGAGAGAGAGAGGTTGAGAGAGGTAGAGAGAGAGAGAGAGAGAGAGAGGGAGAGGGGGAGAGAGAGAGAAAGAGGTTGAGAGAGAGAGAGAGAGAGAGAAAGAGGTTGAGAGAGGTAGAGAGAGAGAGAGAAAGAGGTTGAGAGAGGTAGTGAGAGAGAGAGAGAGAGAGAGAAAGGTTGAGAGGTAGAGAGAGAGAGAGGTTGAGGAGAGGTAGAGAGAGAGAGAGAGAGAGAGAGAGAGAGAGAGAGAGAGAGAGAGAAAGGAGGTTGAGAGAGGTAGA
>NW_027601290.1:304920-325867 GCF_053455715.1 Rhinoraja longicauda
TCAACCTCTCTCCTCTCTCTCTCTCTCTCTCTCTACTACCTCACTCAACCTTTTTCTCTCTCTCTACCTCATCTCACTACCTCTCTCTCTCTCTCACTCTCTCTCCCCCTCTCAACCTCTCTCTCTCTCTCTCTCTCCTCTCACAACCTCTTTCTCTCTCTCTCTCTACCTCTCTCAACCTTCTCTCTCTCTCTCTCTCACTCTCTCACCTCTTCTCTCTCTCTCTCCCTCTCCTCTCTCTCTCTCCCTCTCTCTCTCTCTCTCTCTCTCTACCTCTCTCAACCTCTCTCTCTCTCTCTCTCTCCTCTCTCAACCTCTTTCTCTCTCTCTCTCCCTCTCTCTACCTCTCTCAACCTCTTTCTCTCTCTCTCACTACCTCTCTCAACCTCTTTCTCTCTCTCTCTCTCTCTCTACCTCTCTCAACCTCTTTCTCTCTCTCTCACTACCTCTCTCAACCTCTTTCTCTCTCTCTCTCTCTCTACCTCTCTCAATCTTTCTCTCTCTCTCTCTACCTCTCAACCTCTTTCTCTCTCTCTCTCTCTACCTCTATCAACCTCTTTCTCTCTCTGTCTCTCTACCTCTCTCAACCTCTTTCTCTCTCTCTCTCTCTACCTCTCTCAACCTCTTTCTCTCTCTCTCTCTCTCTACCTCAACCTCTTTCTCTCTCTCTCTCTCTAACTCTCTCTACCTCTCTCGACCTCTTTCTCTCTCTCTCTCTCTACCTCTCTCAACCTCTTTCTCTCTCTCTCTCTACCTCTCTCAACCTCTTTCTCTCTCTCTCTCTCTCTCTCTCTCTCTACCTCTCTCAACCTCTTTCTCTCAACCTCTTTCTCTCTCTCTCTCTCTCTCTCTCTCTCTCTCTCTCTCTCTCTCTCTCTCTACCTCTCTCAACCTCTTTCTCTCTCTCTACCTCTATCAACCTCTTTCTCTCTCTCTCTCTCTCTCTCGACCTCTTTCTCTCTCTCTCTCTCTACCTCTCTCAACCTCTTTCTCTCTCTCTCTCTCTCTCTACCTCTCTCAACCTCTCTCTCTCTCTCTCTCTCTCTACCTCTCTCAACCTCTTTCTCTCTCTCTACCTCTCAACCTTTCTCTCTCTCTCTCTCTCTCTCTACCTCTCTCAACCTCTCTCTCTCTCTACCTCTCAACCTTTCTCTCTCTCTCTCTCTCACTACCTCTCTCAACCTCTTTCTCTCTCTCTCTCTACCTCTCTCAACCTCTTTCTCTCTCTCTCTCTCTCTCTCTCAACCTCTTTCTCTCTCTCTCTCTCTCTCTACCTCTCTCAACCTTTCTCTCTCTCTCTCTCTCTACCTCTCTCAACCTCTTTTCTCTCTCTCTCTCTCTCACTACCTCTCTCAACCTCTTTCTCTCTCTCTCTCTCTCTCTCTACCTCTCTCAACCTCTTTCTCTCTCTCTCTCTCTATCTCTATCAACCTCTTTCTCTCTCTGTCTCTCTACCTCTCTCAACCTCTTTCTCTCTCTCTCTCTACCTCTCTCAACCTCTTTCTCTCTCTCTCTCTCTCTACCTCAACCTCTTTCTCTCTCTCTCTCTAACTCTCTCTACCTCTCTCGACCTCTTTCTCTCTCTCTCTCTCTACCTCTCTCAACCTCTTTCTCTCTCTCTCTCTCTCTACCTCTCTCAACCTCTTTCTCTCTCTCTCTCTCTCTCTCTCTCTCTCTCAACCTCTTTCTCTCTCTCTACCTCTATCAACCTTTCTCTCTCTCTCTCTCTACCTCTCTCGACCTCTTTCTCTCTCTCTCTCTCTACCTCTCTCAACCTCTTTCTCTCTCTCTACCTCTCTCAACCTCTTTCTCTCTCTCTCTCTCTCTACCTCTCTCAACCTCTTCTCTCTCTCTCTCTCTCTCTCTCTCTCTCTCTCTCTCAACCTCTTTCTCTCTCTCTACCTCTCTCAACCTCTTTCTCTCTCTCTCTCTACCTCTCTCAACCTCTTTCTCTCTCTCTCTCTACCTCTCTCAACCTCTTTCTCTCTCTCTCTCTCTCTACCTCTCTCAACCTCTTTCTCTCTCTCTCTCTCTCTCTCTACCTCTCTCGACCTCTTTCTCTCTCTCCATCTACCTCTCTCAACCTCTTTCTCTCTCTCACTACCTCTCTCAACCTTTCTCTCTCTCTCTCTCTCTACCTCTCTCAACCTTTCTCTCTCACTCTCTCTCACACTACCTCTCTCAACCTGTTTTTCTTTCTTTCTCTCTCTCAACCTCTCTCTCCCCCTCTCTCTATCTCTCCCCTCTCTCTCTCTCTCTCTCTCTCAACCTCTCCCTTCCTCTCTCCCTCTCCTCCTCTTTCTCTCTCCCTTTCCCCCTCTATCTCTCTCCCTCTCACCCTCTCAACCTCTCTGTCTCTCTCTCTCTCTCTCTCTCCCTCCCTCTTTTTGTGTGTGTGTGTGTGTGCGTGAGATTTGGACAATCTCTCTCTCTCTTACCTGTAGCTGTGATAGCTGCCCCTTTCTCAGCTGAACCCCCGGTCTAGTGAACACAGACACTCCAGCAGTTCTCCAAGCTTGTGATCGCCGTCTTTTATCTGCCTGCCTGCCTGCCTGCCTGCCTGCCCCGCCAACCTGAGGAACGAAATGAAACACACATGAGACCGACCGACCCTAACCGACCGACCCGGACCGACCCGGACGGACCGACCGACCGAATGGACCGACCGACCGACCCGGACGGACCGACCGACCGACCCGGACGGACCGACCGACCCGGACGGACAGACCGACCGACACGGACGGACCGACCCGGACGACGGACCCGGACGGACGGACCGACCGACCGACCGACCCAGATGGACCGACCGACCGACCCAGATGGACCGACCGACCGACCGACCCGGACGGACCGACCGACCGACCCGGACGGACCGACCGACCGACCCGGACGGACCGACCGACCCGGACGGACCGACCGACCGACCGACCCGGATGGACCGACCGACCGACCGACCGACCGACCGACCGACCCGGACGGACCGACCGACCCGGATGGACCGACCGACCGACCCAGATGGACCGACCGACCGACCGACCCGGACGGACGGACGGACCGACCCGGATGGACCGACCGACCGACCGACCCGGATGGACCGACCGACCGACCGACCGACCCGGATGGACCGACCCGGACGGACGGACCGACCGACCCGGATGGACCGACCGACCGACCGACCCGGATGGACCGACCGACCGACCCGGATGGACCGACCGACCGACCGACCGACCGACCCGGATGGACCGACCGACCGACCCAGATGGACCGACCGACCGACCGACCCGGACGGACGGACCGACCGACCGACCCGGATGGACCGACCGACCGACCGACCGACCGACCGACCCGGACGGACCGACCGACCCGGATGGACCGACCGACCGACCCAGATGGACCGACCGACCGACCGACCCGGACGGACGGACCGACCGACCCGGATGGACCGACCGACCGACCGACCCGGATGGACCGACCGACCGACCGACCGACCCGGACGGACGGACCGACCGACCCGGATGGACCGACCGACCCGGATGGACCGACCGACCGACCCGGATGGACGGACCGACCGACCGACCGACCGACCGACCCGGATGGACCGACCGACCGACCCAGATGGACCGACCGACCGACCGACCCGGACGGACGGACCGACCGACCGACCCGGACGGACGGACCGACCGACCGACCCGGATGGACCGACCGACCGACCGACCCGGATGGACCGACCGACCGACCCAGATGGACCGACCGACCGACCGACCCGGACGGACGGACCGACCGACCCGGATGGACCGACCGACCGACCGACCCGGATGGACCGACCGACCCGGATGGACCGACCGACCGACCCGGATGGACCGACCCGGACGGACCGACCGACCGACCGACCCGGATGGACCGACCGACCGACCCGGATGGACCGACCGACCGACCGACCCGGACGGACCGACCGACCGACCCGGATGGACCGACCGACCGACCCAGATGGACCGACCGACCGACCGACCCGGACGGACGGACCGATCCGGATGGACCGACCGACCGACCCAAACGGACCGACCGACCGACCCGGACGGACGGACCGACCGACCCGGACGGACCGACCGACCGACCCGGATGGACCGACCGACCCGGACGGACGGACGGACCGACCGAGTGGGTGCTTGTGTTACAGTTCTTGGCCTTGTAATAAACAATAGACGACACTCACTAATCGTGTGTGTGTGTATGTGTGTGTGTGTGAGTGTGAGCTCACTCACTTACCCCAGTCTAGTAGACACTGACCGACACTCCAGCAGACCGACCGACCAACCGACTGTGTGGGTGCTTGTGTTACAGTTCTTGGCCTTGTAATAAACAATAGACGACACACTCACTAATTGTGTGTGTGTGTGTGTGTTTGTGCTCACTGACTTACCCCAGTCTAGTAGACACTGACCGACACTCCAGCAGTTGTGTCCAAGCTTGCGATCGCCGTCTTTTATCTGACAACCTGAGGGCTGAAACACACATGAGGTTGGTTGTCTTAAACTTACCCAATAACAGATATTGATTAACCCCGTACATACTTACATAACAGGGATATAGAATAAACAAGTGTTGTGTGTGTGTGTGTGTGTGTGTGTGTTATAAATAAGTGTTGCTTGCTGTCATAAATTCTTTATTTGTGTAGGATTCCTTTCTCAGCTTAACCCCCAGTCTAGTGGACACAGACACTCCAGCAGTTCCCCATGAGGATCGAGCACCGAGCTTGTGATCACCATCTCTTTTATCTGCCCCCTCCGACCTGAGGAACAAAACACACAGATATGGGTGAAACTCACACACACACACACACACACACACACACACACACACAGACATAACAGGCATCTATCTCCCTGAACCAATAATACAAAGGACAGCTCAATGCACTTTGCTGAAAAAACCCAATAGGATCGATGCACTCAGAGTCAGTTTGCAAAATCATTCTGCAAGGTATCAATTTGAAGGAACTCCTGGACCATTGTCCATCTGCAGATCACCCTGAGCCGCCCAGACTGGCAGGTGTCAATCAAACCGAAAGCCTGTGTAGTTCTGCAGACAAGGGCTGAGCTATACTGACAAATCTCTCACTCCCTATATTTATTTAAGTTGCTGCATATTACAAAATGCAGATTGTATTAGTTAAAGTTATTGATCCTACATCAATAAATATGTATTTAAGTTCCCACATATTACAAAATGCAGATTGTATTAGTTAAAGTTATTGATCCTACATAAATAAATATTTATTTAAGTTCCCACATATTCCAAAATGCAGATTGTACTAGTCAAAGTTATTGATCCTACATAAATAAATATTGATTTAAGTTGCTGCATATTCCAAAATGCAGATTGTATTAGATAAAGTTATGAATCCTACTTAAATAAAGTTCCCACATATTCCAAAATGCAGATTGTATTAGATAAAGTTATCAATCCCACATAAATAAGTATTTATTTAAGTTCCCATATTCCAAAATGCAGATTATATTAGATAAAGTTATCAATCCTACATAAATAAATATTTATTTAAGTTCCCACATATTCCAAAATGCAGATTATATTAGTTAAAGTTAGGAATCCTACATAAATAAATCTTTATTTAAGTTCCCACATATTCCAAAATGCAGATTATATTAGTTAAAGTTATTGATCCTACATAAATAAATATTTATTTAAGTTCCCACATATTACAAAATGCAGATTATATTAGTTAAAGTTATTGATCCTACATAAATAAATATTGATTTAAGTTCCCACATATTCCAAAATGCAGATTATATTAGTTAAAGTTATTGATCCTACATAAATAAATATTTATTTAAGTTCCCACATATTCCAAAATGCAGATTATATTAGATAAAGTTATGAATCCTACTTAAATAAAGTTCCCACATATTCCAAAATGCAGATTGTATTAGTTAAAGTTAGGAATCCTACATAAATAAATATTTATTTAAGTTACCACATATTCCAAAATGCAGATTGTACTAGTCAAAGTTATTGATCCTACATAAATAAATATTGATTTAAGTTGCTGCATATTCCAAAATGCAGATTGTATTAGATAAAGTTATGAATCCTACTTAAATAAAGTTCCCACATATTCCAAAATGCAGATTGTATTAGTTAAAGTTAGGAATCCTACATAAATAAATATTTATTTAAGTTCCCACATATTCCAAAATGTAGATTGTATTAGTTCAAGTTATGAATCCTACATCAATAAATATTGTTGATAAAACACAAGGCTTGTTTATTCTTTATCCCATCAGCAATAAAACAGACAGGCAAGTTTAAAAAACATATCAAAAAATACTTTTCTCAAGTAATAAATATTTTTAAAACATTTTCTTTTCAACAACTCCATCCGACATTTCCACAGGTTACACATTCAATGCAGATATTCATTTCCAAATTTACACAGAATCCCTTATTTGGAGTCTCTCTCTCTCTCTCTCTCTCTCTCTTACCTGTTCTTGTAGCTGTGATAGCTGCACCTTTCTCAGCTTAACCCCCAGTCTAGTAGACACTCCCAGTAGTTCCCCATGGGGGTCCAGCACCAAGCTTGTGATCACCATCTCTTTTATCAGCCCCCTCCAACCTGAGGGACCAAACAGACATAACAGGCATCTCCCTGAACCAATAATACAAAGGACAGCTCAATGCACAATGTTGCAAAACCCCAATAGGATCGATGCACTCAAGAGTCAGTTTGCAAAATCATTCTGCAAAGTATCAATTTGAAGTAACTCCTGGACCATTGTCCATCTGCAGATCACCCTGAGCCGCCCAGACTGGCAGGCACCATTCAAACACAAACCGAAAGCAGACAGGGGCTGAGCAATACTGACAAATCTCTCTCACTATTTTTATTTAAGTTGCTGCATATTCCAAAATGCAGATTGTATTAGTTAAAGTTAGGAATCCCACATAAATAAACATTTTTGGATAAAATATTGTTGATAAAGCACTCAGAGTCAGTTTGCAAAAACATTCTGCAAAGTATCAATTTGAAGGAACATGATGAACTCCTGGAGCAGATCACCCTGAGCCCAGACTGGCAGGTGTTTAAGTTGCAACATATTCCACAATGCACATTCTCTTAAAGTTATCAATCCTACACAAATAAATCTTTATTTAAGTTCCCACATATTCCAAAATGCAGATTGTATTAGTTAAAGTTATGAATCCTACATTAATAAATCTTTATTTAAGTTGCTGCATATTCCAAAATGCAGATTGTATTAGTTCAAGTTATGAATCATACATAAATAAATATTTATTTAAGTTCCCACTTATTCCAAAATGCAGATTGTATTAGTTAAAGTTAGGAATCCTACATAAATAAATCTTTATTTAAGTTCCCACTTATTCCAAAATGCAGATTGTATTAGTTCAAGTTAGGAATCCTACATAAATAAATCTTTATTTAAGTTCCCACATGTTCCAAAATACAGATTGTATTAGTTAAAGTTATGAATCCTACATAAATAAATCTTTATTTAAGTTCCCACATATTCCAAAATGCAGATTGTATTATTTAAAGTTAGGAATCCTACATCAATAAATATTTTTGATAAAGCACAAGACTTGTTTATTCTTTATCCCATCAGCAATAAAACGGGCACGTTTTGTTTTAATATCAAAAGATACTTTTTTCAAATAATAAATATTTTAAAAACATTTTCTTTTCAACAACTCCATCCGACACTCCAAAATGCAGATTGTATTAGTTAAAGTTATCAATCCTACATCAATAAGTATTTATTTAAGTTCCCACATATTCCAAAATGCAGATTGTATTAGTTAAAGTTATCAATCCTACATAAATAAGTATTTATTTAAGTTCCCACATATTCCAAAATGCAGATTGTATTAAAGTTATCAATCCTACATCAATAAGTATTTATTTAAGTTCCCACATATTCCAAAATGCAGATTGTATTAAAGTTATCAATCCTACATCAATAAGTATTTATTTAAGTTCCCACATATTCCAAAATGCAGATTGTATTAAAGTTATCAATCCTACATCAATAAGTATTTATTTAAGTTCCCACATATTCCAAAATGCAGATTGTATTAGTTAAAGTTATCAATACTACATCAATAAATATTTGTGATTGAATATTTTCCATAAAGCATAAGACTTGTTTATTCTTTATCCCATCAGCAATAAAACGTGCAAGTTATTTTTAAAATATCAAAAAATACTTTTTCAAATAATGAATAATTTAAAAACATTTTCTTTTCAAAAACTCCATCCGACATTTCCACAGGTTACACATTCAATGCAGATATTCATTTCCCAAATTTACACAGAATCCCTTATCTGGAGTCTCTCTCTCTCTCTCTCTCTCTCTCTCTTACCTGTTCTTGTAGCTGTGATAGCTGCACCTTTCCCAGTCTAGTGGACACAGACGCACTTCATGAGGATCTAGCACCAAGCTTGTGATCAACATCTCTTTTATCTGCCCCCTCCAACCTGAGGGACCAGACAGACATAACAGGCATCTCCCTGAACCAATAATACAAAGGACAGCTCAATGCACTGTGCTGCAAAACCCAATAGGATCGATGCACTCAGTTTGCAAAATCATTCTGCAAGGTATCAATTTGAAGTAACTTCTGGAACATTGTCCATCTGCAGATCACCCTGAGCCGCCCAGACTGGCAGGCACCATTCAAACCCAAACCGAAAGCAGACTGAGCAATACTGACAAAATACTCCTTATTTTTATTTAAGTTCCCACTTATTCCAAAATGCAGATTGTATTAGTTAAAGTTATGAATCCTACATAAATAAATCTTTATTTAAGTTCCCACATATTGCAAAATGCAGATTGTATTAGTTAAAGTTATGAATCCTACATAAATAAATCTTTATTTAAGTTGCTGCATATTCCAAAATGCAGATTGGATTAGTTCTAAGTTATGAATCCTACATAAATAAGTATTTATTTAAGTTCCCACATATTATAAAATGCAGATTGTATTAGTTAAAGTTATGAATCCTACTTAATAAATCTTTATTTAAGTTGCTGCATATTCCAAAATGCAGATTGGATTAGTTCTAAGTTATGAATCCTACATAAATAAGTATTTATTTAAGTTCCCACATATTATAAAATGCAGATTGTATTAGTTAAAGTTATGAATCCTACATAAATAAATCTTTATTTAAGTTCCCACATATTGCAAAATGCAGATTGTATTAGTTAAAGTTAGGAATCCTACATAAATAAATCTTTATTTAAGTTGCTGCATATTCCAAAATGCAGATTGGATTAGTTCTAAGTTATGAATCCTACATAAATAAGTATTTATTTAAGTTCCCACATATTATAAAATGCAGATTGTATTAGTTAAAGTTATGAATCCTACATAAATAAATCTTTATTTAAGTTGCTGCATATTCCAAAATGCAGATTGGATTAGTTCTAAGTTATGAATCCTACATAAATAAGTATTTATTTAAGTTCCCACATATAAAATGCAGATTGTATTAGTTAAAGTTAGGAATCCTACATAAATAAATCTTTATTTAAGTTCCCGCATGTTCCAAAATGCAGATTGTATTAGTTAAAGTTAGGAATCCTACATAAATAAATCTTTATTTAAGTTGCTGCATATTCCAAAATGCAGATTGTATTAGTTAAAGTTAGAAATCCTACTCTCTCTCTAATTCTCTATCTCCCTCTATAATTCTCTATAATTCTCTATTATTTCTCTCTTTCCAAATCTATTCACTCTCTCTCTCTCTCTCTCTCTCTATAATTCTCTCCCCCTCCTTTAAATTATAAAAGATAAAACCTACTTTGCCCAATGTGGGTTGTTTTTAAATGTGCTATAAAAAATAAAATTGACTTGACTTGACTCCTCTCTCTCCCCCCTCTCTCTCCCCCCTCTCTCTCCCCCCTCTCTCTCCCCCTCTCTCTCCCCCCTCTCTCTCCCCCTCTCTCTCCCCCTCTCTCTCCCCCCTCTCTCTCCCCCCTCTCTCTCCCCCCTCTCTCTCTCTCTCTCTCCTTCCTCTCTCTCTCCCTCCTCTCTCTTATAAAAGATATTTTATAAATGAAAGCTCGTGGCTTTTTGAGTTTGTTTGTGAATGACTCTCTCTCTCTCTCCCTTCTCTCTCCCCTTCCCTCTCTCTCTCTCTCTCCCCTTCCCTGTCTCTCTCTCCACCTCTTGCTATCAATAGATATTTTATAAATTAAAGCTCATGGGTTTTTGAGTTTGTTTGTGCCTGTGTGACTCTCTCTCTCTCTCCCCCTCCTTTCTCTCCCCCTCCTCCCTCCTCTCCTCTTTCCCCCTCCTATCTCCCCCTCCTCTCTCTCCCCCTCCACTCTCTCCCCTCCTCTGTCTCCCCCTCCTCTCTCTCTCTCCCTCCTCTCCCTCCCTCCCTCCCTCTCTCTCCCTCCCTCCCTCTCCCTCCCTCTCTCAAACTCTCCAAAGCGATCTCAACTTTATTTCAGTGCTCAATGTCGCCCGTCGGGCGGGCAGCTAATTGATAATTGGTGGGATTGCTGATCCTTGGGGAAGTTGTGGGTTATTTCAGGTCCACGTGTGCTCGCTGTATCTGGCAACAAAATGGCCGCCACATGTGCTCGCTGTTCCTGGCAACAAAATGGCCGCCACATGTGCTCGCTGTTTCTGGAAACAAAATGGCCGCCACATGTGCTCGCTGTTTCCGGCAACGAAATGGCCGCCACATGTGCTCGCTCTTTCTGGCAAAAAAATGGCCGCCACATGTGCTCGCTGTTTCTGGAAACAAAATGGCCGCCACGTGTGCTCGCTGTTTCTGGCAACAGAATGGCCGTCTGAGGCAGAGAATCCCAGATTCACAACTCTCTCTGACTGAAAAAGTTTCTCCTCATCTCCATTGTAAATGGCCGACCCCTTATTCTTAAACTGTGGCCCCTTGTTCTGGACTCGCCCAACATCGGGAACATGTCTCCTGCCTCATATGTGTCCAACCCCTTAATAATCTTGTACGTTTCGATAAGATCCCCCTCGGTCTTCTAAATTCCAGCGAGTATAAGCCTAGTCTATCCAGTCTTTCTTCATATGAAAGTCCTGTCATCCCAGGGATCGATCTAGTGAACCTTCTCTGTACTCCCTCTAAGGCTAGAATGTCTATCCTCAGGTTAGGAGACCAAAACTGCACACAATACTCCAGGTGCGGTCTCATCAAGGCCCTGTACGACTGCAGCAGAACCTCCCTGCTCCTAAACTCAAATCCTCTTGCTATGAATGCCAACATACCATTCGCTTTCTTCACTGCCTGCTGCACCTGCATGCTTGCTTTCAATGACTGGTGCACCATGACACCCAGGTCACGTTGCATCTCCCCTTCTCCTAATTGGCCACCATTCAGGTAATACTCTGCTTTCCTGTTCTTGCCGCCAAAGTGGATAACCTCACATTTATCCACATTATATTGCATCTGCCATGCATTTGCTCACTCGCCTAATCTATCCAAGTCACTCTGCAGCCTCCTAGCATCCCCCTCGCAGCTAACACTGCCACCCAGCTTCGTGTCATCCGCAAACTTAGAGATGTTGCATTCAATTCCCTCGTCCAAATCATTAATATACACTGTAAATAACTGGGGTCCCAGCACTGAGCCTTGCGGTACCCCACTAGTCACTGCCTGCCATTCCGAAAAGGACCCGTTTATTCCTACTCTTTGCTTCCTGTCCGCCAACCAATTCTCTATCCACCTCAACACTGAACCCTCAATACCGTGTGCTTTAAGTTTGTACACCAATCTCCTATGTGGGACCTTGTCGAAGGCCTTCTGGAAGTCCAGATATAACACATCGACTGGTTCTCCCTTATCCACTCTACTAGTTACATCCTTGAAAAATTCTATAAGATTCGTCGGACATGATTTGCCTTTGGTAAATCCATGCTGACTTTGTCCGATGATTTCACCACTTTCCAAATGTAATGCTATCACATCTTTAATAACTGACTCTAGCATTTTCCCCACTACCGATGTTAGGCTAACTGGTCTATAATTCCCCATTTTCTCTCTCCCTCCCTTTATAAAAAGTGAGGTTACATTAGCTACCCTCCAATCCTCAGGAACTACTCCAGAATCTAAAGAGTTTAGAAAAATTATCACTAATGCATCCACTATTTGTGAGGCTACTTCCTTAAGCACTCTGGGATGCAGCCTATCTGGCCCTGGGGATTTATCGGCCTTTAATCCATTTAATTTACCTAACGCCACTTCCCGACTAACCTGGATTACCCTCAGTTCCTCCATCTCATTAGACCCCCAGGCAGATTGTTTATGTCTTCCTTAGTGAAGACAGAACCAAAGTAGTTGTTCAATTGGTCTGCCATCTCCTTGTTCCCTATGACCAATTCACCTGTTTCCGACTGCAAGGGACCTACATTTGTCTTAGCTAATCTTTTTCTCTTCACATATCTATAAAAGCTTTTGCAGTCTGCTTTTATGTTCCTTGCCAGTTTTCTCTTATAATCTATTTTCCCTTTCCTAATTAAGCCCTTTGTCCTCCTCTGCTGGACTCTGAATTTCTCCCAGTCCTCTGGTATGATACTTTTTCTTGCTAATTTATATGCTTCATCTTTTGTTTTAATATTATCCTTGATGTCCCTTGTTAGCCACGGATGCACTACCTTTCCTGGTTTGTTCTTTTGCCAAACTGGGATGAACAATTGTTGTAGTTCATCCATGCGACCTTTAAATGCCTTCCATTGCATGTCCACCGTCAACCCTTTAAGTATAAATTGCCAGTCTATCTTGGACAATTCACGTCTCATACCCTCAAAGTTACCTTTCTTTAAGTTCAGAACACTTGTTTCTGAATTGACTTTGTCACTCTCCATCCTAATGAAGAACTCTACCATATTATGGTCACTCTTGCCCAAGGGGCATCGCACAACAACACTGCTAACTAACCCTTCCTCATTAGTCAATACCCAGTCTAGAATGGCCTGCTCTCTCGTTGGTTCCTCGACATGTTGGTTTAGAAAACCATCTCGCAAACATTCCAAGAAATCCTCTTCCTCAGCACCCCTGCCAGTTTGGTTCACCCAATCTATATGTAGATTGAAGTCACCCATTATAACCGCTGCACCTTTAGTGCACGCATTTCAAATTTCATGTTTGAGTGCACGCATTTCTAATTTCGCTGTTTCTGTCAACAAAATGGCCGCCACATGTGCTCGCTGTTTCTGTCCACAAAATGGCCGCCACATGTGCTCGCTGTTTCTGTCAACAAAATGGACGCCACATGTGCTCGCTGTTTCTCTCAACAAAATGGCCTTCTGAGGCAGAGAATCCCAGATTCACAATTCTCCTCATCTCCATTCTAAATGGCCTACACATTATTCTTAAACTGTGGCCCCTGTTTCTGGACTCCCCCAATATTGGGAACATGTTTCCTGCCTCTAACGTGTCCAACCCCTTAATAATCTTATATGTTTCGATAAGATCCCCTCTCATCCTTCCCCAAATTGTAGTGTATACAAGCCTAATCGCTCCAGTCTTTCAACATATGACAGTCCCACCATTCCGGGAATTAACCTAGTAAACCTACGCTGCACGCCCTCAATAGCAAGAATATCCTTCCTCAGATTTGGAGACCAAAACTGCCCACAGTACTCCAGGTGCGGTCTCATTAGGGCCCTGTACAACTGCAGAAGGACCTCTTTGCTCCTATACTCAACTCCTCTTGTTATGAAGGCCAACATGCCATTGGCTTTCTTCACTGCCTGCTGTACCTGCATGCTTCCTTTCAGTGACTGATGCACTAGGACACCCAAATCTCGTTGTACGTCCCCTTTTCTTAACTTGACACCATTTAGATAATACTCTGCCTTCCTATTCTTACCACTAAAGTGGATAACCTCACACTTATCCATATTAAACTGCACCCGCCATGTATCTGCCCACTCACACAACCTGTCCAAGTCACCCTGCAACCTCATAGCATCTTCCTCACAGTTCACTCTGCCACCCAGCTTTGTATCATCTGCAAATTTGCAGTCTGCAGTCGCTCCAGTCTTTCGACATACGACAGTCCCGCCATTCCGGTGATTAACCTGGTGAACCTACGCTGCACGCCCTCAATAGCAGGGACGTCCTTCCTCAAATTTGGAGACCAAAACTGCACGCAGTGCTCCAGGTGCGGTCTCACCGGGGCCCTGTACAACTGCAGAAGGACCTCTTTGCTACTAAACTCAAACTAGGAGACCAAACCTGGTCTATTGTGTACATGGTTGGAGGTGTGAATGTAAAACAAGGGGCCGAAGCTGCCTTCATGTCTGGTTACTCCAATGTGATCATCGCTTCTATTGTGTAGCCCTGAGCTCTGGAATAAAGTGGAGATAGGTTTGGAGAGTTTGAGAAAGGGAGGGAGGGAGGGAGGGAGAGAGGGAGAGAGACGGGGAGAGAGAGGGAGGGAGAGGGAGGGAGAGGGAGAGAGGGATGGAGAGAGAGATGGGGAGAGAGGGAGGGAGGGAGAGGGAGAGGGAGGGAGGGAGAGAGAGAGACGGGGAGAGAGAGAGATTCACCCACGTACAAACAAACTGAAAAAGCTGCGAGCTTTAATTTATAGAAACAGAAACATAGACAATAGGTGCAGGAGGAGGCCATTCGTCCCTTCGAGCCTGTACGCACCGCCATTCAATACGATCATGGCTGATCATCCAGCTCAGTATCCCGTACCTGCCTTCTCTCCAATACCCCCTGATCCCTTTAGCCACAAGGGCCACATCTAACTCCCTCTTAATGCACGGTGGGATTTGCTTACTAAAATGGCGGGGGTTCTTACTGAAATGGCGGGTTTGCTTAGTAAAATGGCGGGGTTTCCTTACTGAAATGGCGGGGTTGCTTACTAAAATGGCGGGGCAGAGCGCACAGCGGCGGGGTTTGCTTACTAAAATGGCGGGAGGAGAGCGCACAGCGGCGGTATTTGCTTACTAAAATGGCGGGGTAGCTTACTGAATGGCTGGAACAGAGCGCACAGCGGCGGGGTTTGCTTACTAAAATGGCGGGGGAAGAGCGCACAGCGGCGGTATTTGCTTACTAAAATGGCGGGGTAGCTTACTGAATGGCTGGGACAGAGCGCACAGCGGCGGGGTTTGCTTACTAAAATGGCGGGAGGAGAGCGCACAGCGGCGGTATTTGCTTACTAAAATGGCGGGGTAGCTTACTGAATGGCTGGGACAGAGCGCACAGCGGCGGGGTTTGCTTACTAAAATGGCGGGGGAAGAGCGCACAGCGGCGGTATTTGCTTACTAAAATGGCGGGGTAGCTTACTGAATGGCTGGGACAGAGCGCACAGCGGCGGGGTTTGCTTACTAAAATGGCGGGGGGAGAGCGCACAGCGGCGGTATTTGCTTACTAAAATGGCGGGGTAGCTTACTGAATGGCTGGGACAGAGCGCACAGCGGCGGGGTTTGCTTACTAAAATGGCGGGAGGAGAGCGCACAGCGGCGGTATTTGCTTACTAAAATGGCGGGGTAGCTTACTGAATGGCTGGGACAGAGCGCACAGCGGCGGGGTTTGCTTACTAAAATGGCGGGAGGAAAGCGCACATCGGCGGTATTTGCTTACTAAAAGCGCAAGGTACGATCAACCCGCCCGTAGGCCCTTCATCGCCCTGCGTGGCTCGGCCGCAGCACTTTCCATCGCCCGGTGGGGGCTCAGGACCTTCATCGGCCTGCTCGGCTCGGCTCGGCTCGGCTCGGCTCGGCTCGGCTCGGCTCGGCTCGGCTCGGCTCGGCTCGGCCCTGGGACTTTCCATCGCCCGGTGGGTGGGGGCTTCAAGGGGTTGGGAGCCTCGATCGCCTCGTGGCGCCACGGGAGAAGAATGAGGAGGAGGAGGAGATAAGACTTTGCCTTCCTTCCTTCCATCACAGTGAGGGTGTGTGTGTGTGTGTGCCTGGAGCAATCACTGTGATGGCTGTTTTGTGTCAAACATTGTATCTGTGTGTCTTGTGCTTTTTGATGTTTGCTGCTGCTGCCGGACCCTGACGTCAGAGGACGCTGGCGTTGAGTATTCGCCGCTTTTCCGTCAGGATAGTTTGTCTGTTTGTTTCTATGTTAATTGTATTTGTAAAGCGCTTTGAGCATGTGATAAGGCGCTATATAAAATAAATATATTATTATTATTATTATAAAATGGCGGGGTAGCTTACTGAATGGCTGGGACAGAGCGCACAGCGGCGGGGTTTGCTTACTAAAATGGCGGGGGTAGTGAGAGCGGCGGTATTTGCTTACTAAAATGGCGGTGTAGCTTACTGAATGGCTGGGACAGAGCGCACAGCGGCGGGGTTGCTTACTAAAATGGCGGGGGTAGTGAGAGCGGCGGTATTTGCTTACTAAAATGGCGGTGTAGCTTACTGAATGGCTGGGACAGAGCGCACAGCGGCGGGGTTTGCTTACTAAAATGGCGGGGGGAGAGCGCACAGCGGCGGTTTTTGCTTACTAAAATGGCGGTGTAGCTTACTGAATGGCTGGGACAGAGCGCACAGCGGCGGGGTTTGCTTACTAAAATGGCGGGGGCAGTGCGAGCGGCGGGGATTGCTTACTGAAATGGCTGGGGCAGAGCGAAATGCGGCTGGGTTTGCTTACTAAAAGGGCGGGATTGCTTACTAAAATGGCGGGGGCAGAGCGCACAGCGGCGGGGTTTGATTACTGAAATGGCGGGAAGAGAGCTCATAGCGGCGGGGTTTGCTTACTAAAATGGCGGGGAGGGAGCGCTCTGCGGCGGTATTTGCTTACTAAAATGGCGGGGTAGCTTACTGAAATGGCTGGGACAGAGCGCACAGCGGCGGGGTTTGCTTACTAAAATGGCGTGGGCAGTGAGAGCGGCGGTATTTGCTTACTGAAATGGCGGGGTTTGCTTAGGATTCCTAAGTTGAACTGATACAATCTGCATTTTGGAATATGTGGCGACTGGAATAAATATAGAGTCAGAGAGAGAGAGAGAGAGAGAGAGAGAGTGCACTCGCCTCTTTTATTGATTATGGGATAAAGAATAAACAAGAGTTGTGTGTTTTATCCAAAATATTTATTAATGTAGGATTCATAACTTGAACAAATACATTCTGCATTTTGGAATATACAGCAACTTAAATAAATATTTATTTATGTAGGATTCAGAAATTGAACTAATACAATCTGCAATTTGGAATATGCAGCAACTTAAATATTTATTGATGTAGGATTCATAAATTGAACTAATACAATCTGCAGTATAAGAAAATAACTGCAGATGCAGATGGTACAAATCGATTTATTCACAAAATGCTGGATTAACTCAGCAGGTCAGGCAGCATCTCGGGAGAGAAGGAATGGGTAAAGCCTGAAGAAGGGTCTCGACCCGAAACGTCACCCATTCCTTCTCTCCCGAAATGCTGCCCGACCTGCTGAGTTACTCCAGCATTTTGTGAATAATACAATCTGCATTTTGGAATATGTAGCAGTTGGAATAAATATAGAGTCAGAGAGAGCGAGTAAGGCAGAGACAGGGGACAGTGCTAACATCCATCCATCCATCCACAGAACAGAGGGACAACTGGTATAAACTTGCCTCATTGTCTGGAGTGGCTTCCAAATCAGTAGATACTGGGATCTGAAGGCTACGCTCCAAAGCCCCCATTCTGACCACAACCGACTGACTAGCTAATTCATTTATTGCATCGTATGGGAGGCATATTCCCAATCTTGTTTTACTCCTGTACAATGACAATAAAGATATATTGTATTGTATTGTATTGTACAACTGCAGAAGGACCTCCTTGCTCTTAAACTCAAATTAGGAGACCAAAATTGCACACAATACTCCAGGTGTGGTTTCATAAGATATTTAAGATAATTAGGGGATTGGACACATTAGAGGCAGGAAACATGTTCCCAATGTTGGGGGAGTCCAGAACCAGGGGCCACACAGTTTAAGAATAAGGGGTCGGCCATTTAGAACAGAGATGAGGAAGAACTTTTTCAGTCAGAGAGTGGTGAAGGTGTGGAATTCTCTGCCTCAGAGGGCAGTGGAGGCCAGTTCGTTGGATGCTTTCAAGATAGAGCTGGATAGAGCTCTTAAGGATAGCGGAGTGAGGGGGTATGGGGAGAAGGCAGGAACTGGGTACTGATTGAGAATGATCGGCCATGATCGCATTGAATGGCGGTGCGTACAGGCTCGAAGGGCTGAATGGCCTCCTGCACCTATTGTCTATTGTCTATTGTCACCAGGGATTAGACAAGTTAGATGCAGGAAACAAGTTAGGTGTTTCAATCTGTGTGCATTGGCGTGTCAATCAGTGTGCACAGGCGTGTCAACCAGTGTGCATAGGCGTGTCAACCAGTGTGCACAGGCGTGTCAATCAGTGTGCATAGACGTGTCAACCAGTGTGAATAGGCGTGTCAATCAGTGTGCATATCTCTCCCAGCTAGGGGAGAAAAAGCGCCTCTGATTGGCCGCCGCGCCCAAGGCTATTGCGTCATCTGTTGCCAGGGGTGGAAAGAGGCCTTTGATTGGATACCGCGCCACAGCGCGCATCGTCATCTGTTGCCGGGGGGCAGACGATTGGCCGACGTCTCCTGTTGCCGGGGTATAAAGGGACCTCTGATTGGCCACCGCGCCCATGTCTATGGCATCATCTGTTGCCGGGGTATAACGGGACCGCTGATTGGTCGCCGCGCCCATGCCTATGGCGTCATCTGTTGCCAGGACATAAAAGGGATCTCTGATTGGCTGCCGCGCCCATGTCTATAGCGTCATTTTAGTGCTAGGGGAGAAAGAACGCCGCTGATTGGTCACCACGCCACAGCGCATAGCGTCATCTGATGCTAGGGGAGAAAGAGCACCGCTGATTGGCCGCCGCACCCATGTCTATAACGTCATTTAGTGCTAGGGGAGAAAGAACGCCGTTGCTTGGTCAGCACGCCACAGCGCATAACGTCATTGATGCTAGGAGAGAAAGAGCACCGCTGATTGGCCGCCACGCCCATGTCAATGGCGTCATCTGTTGCCGGGGTATAAAGGGGCCTCTGATTGGCCGCCGCGCCCATGTCTAAGGCGTCATCTGTTGCCAGGGGCGAAGGAGCACCTCTGATTGGTCACCGCGCTGCAGCGCAAAGCGTTATCTGATGCATGGGGAGAAAGAGCACCTGTGATTGGCCACCGCGCCCACTGGGTAGAACGGGACCTCTGATTGGCCGCCGCGCCTATCGTCACCTGTTGCCAGGGTGGAAAGAGCAACTCTGATTGGCCGCCGCGCACATGCCTTTTTGCGTCTCCTGTTGCCTGGGCAGAACGAGACCGCCGATTGGCCGCCGCGCCACAGAGCAGAGCGTCATCTGTTGCCGGGGGGAAGGGGGGGAAATGTTTCTTTCTGTGGGATTCCTAAGTTGAACTAATACAATCTGCATTTTGGAATATGCAGCAACTGGAATAAATATAGAGAGTCAGAGAGAGAGAGACACAGACTGTGTGTGTGTGTGTGTGTTGAGAGAGAGAGAGAGAGAGAGAGAGAGAGAGAGAGAGAGAGAGAGAGAGAGAGAGAGAGCAATTGCCTCTTTTATTGCTTATGGGATAAAGAATAAACAATTGTTGTGTGTTATCCAAAATATTTATTTATGTAGGATTCATAAATTGAACAAATACATTCTGCATTTTGGAATATGCAGCAACTTAAATAAATATTTATTTATGTGGGATTCATAACTTGAGCTAATACAATCTGCATTTTGGAATATGTAGCAACTTAAATATTTATTTATGTAGGATTCATAACTTGAACAAATACAATCTGCATTTTGGAATATGCAACTTAAATGAATATTTATTTATGTAGGATTCATAACTTGAACAAATACAATCTGCATTTTGGAATATGCAACTTAAATGAATATTTATTTATGTAGGATTCATAACTTGAACTAATACAATCTGCATTTTGGAATATGCAGCAACTTAAATAAATATTTATTTATGTGGGATTCATAACTTGAGCTAATACAATCTGCAATTTGGAATATGCAGCAACTTAAATATTTATTTATGTAGGATTCATAACTTGAACAAATACAATCTGCATTTTGGAATATGCAACTTAAATGAATATTTATTTATGTAGGATTCATAACTTGAACAAATACAATCTGCATTTTGGAATATGCAGCAACTTAAATATTTATTTATGTAGGTTTCATAAATTGAACTAATACAATCTGCAATTTGGAATATGCAGCAACTTAAATAAATATTTATTTATGTAGGATTCATAACTTGAACAAATACATTCTGCATTTTGCAATATGCAGCAACTTAAATGAATATTTATTTATGTGGTGTTCATAACTTGAGCTAATACAATCTTCATTTTGGAATATGTAGCAACTTAAATATTTATTTATGTAGGATTCATAAATTGAAATAATACAATCTGCAATTTGGAATATGCAGCAACTTAAATAAATATTTATTTATGTAGGATTCATAACTTGAACTAATACAATCTGTATTTTGGAATATGCAGCAACTTAAATAAATATTTATTTATGTGGGATTCATAACTTGAGCTAATACAATCTTCATTTTGGAATATGCAACTTAAATGAATATTTATTTATGTAGGATTCATAACTTGAACAAATACAATCTGCATTTTGGAATATGTAGCAACTTAAATATTTATTTATGTAGGATTCATAAATTGAAATAATACAATCTGCATTTTGGAATTTGTAGCAACTGGAATAAATATAGGGAGTCAGAGAGAGAGAGAGAGAGAGAGAGAGAGAGAGAGAGAGAGAGAGAGAGAGAAAGAGAGAGAGAGAAAGAGAGAGAGAGAAAATTATCTCATAAAGGTTGGTCTGTCTTACATTGTGACCTCAATCTCTCTCTCTCTCTCTCTCTCTCTCTGTCTCACTCTC
>NW_027601290.1:326367-335367 GCF_053455715.1 Rhinoraja longicauda
AAGACTTGGACATCAACCTCAGCACTTGGGAGTCTCTTGCTCTGGACCGTCCCAACCTGGCGCAGCAAGCTCACCACAGGAGCCCGTGCAGCAGAGAACAGACGCACTGCAGAGGCCCAGAGGAAACGCACCGCGCGCAAGGCCCGGGCTACCTCCACTTCCACTGCAGCACCCATCCACTTGTGTCCTACGTGTGGGCGTGCCTTCCGGGCCCGGATTGGCCTCACCAGTCACTTCAGGACCCACAGTCGCCAATCCTCCAACTGAAAGTGAACTCATGGTCATCTTCGAACCCAAAGGACGAACAACTACAACAACACAGCGCATTGTGTCACTCCATCAGTACTACCCCCACATTGTGTCACTCCATCAGTACTACCCCCACATTGTGTCACTCCATCAGTGCACTGCACAGTGTGTCACTCCATCAGTACTACTGCGCAGTGTGTCACTTCATCAATACAACTCCAAAGTGTGTCACTCCATCTGTACCAACCCAGTGTGTTAATCCACCATTACTACCATACATTGTGTCACTCCATCAGTTCCACTGCACAGTGTGTCACTCCATCAGTAATGCCCCACAGCGTGTCACGTCGTCACTAAAACCCACAGTATGCCATTACATCATTACAAACACACATGTTCACACCCTCAAACACTGTCAAACACGCACACACACATACCCGCGCACGAAGACACACACAATCTCTCAAATGCAATCACAATCAAATATACTCTCACACATTCTCACATACAATCACACGTACACATGCACTCACACTAACAGATATTCACACGCACTAGCACGAAGAGACACGCACTCTTTCGCACACACTTACACACGAACACATTCTCTGACAACACCATCATATACTCTCCCACACACGCACGCACACACACACACACACACACACACACACTATCAAACAATTACATGCTCAAACACACTGACAAACTCATATCCCACATATTCTCTCACATTCTCACAAACAGCCACACACACGCACACACGCAAACACTGCCCTTCACAAACCCACATGCACTCTCCCACTCAGAGACACAGATACATTCAATGGCACTTGCATCCACACTTACTAATGCTCACACACTCACACGCACACTCACGCACTAGCACAGACAGACACAGACACACAAACATAGGCACTCTTACATACTCTACCGCTCTCTCACACGCAGACCCGCATGCACACGTGGACATTTTGGGATTGAGTGTATCCTTGGATGTTCGCGACGAGCAGCGCAGCGCAGCGCAGCGTGGCCGGGGTGTTCCCGGTGACCGGGGCCAAGCCCCTCAGTCGGCCCGTGTCGGCCCGGCTCGCCCACCGCGGATGGCGATGAGAACCGCGCCTCGGGAGCGAGGAGGATGCCGCCAGGAACCGCAGAGAGCGAGGTGGACCGTCGGAGAGCGAGGAGCGCCGCCGAGAACGAAGGGGCGACCCGCGGTGCGGCGGCAGGCAGGAGATGGAATTATCCGGCCAACGTTTGTAACTTTGTCAACGTCAAAATGTGGCGACACTTTTGTACCGCCCAGGTGAGGTCTTCTACATGATGTTACCGGGTTGTCTGCAAAACTAAGCATTTCACTCTACCTGAGTCCGTGATAATAAGGTATCACTGAATCATTGAAATTCCTGCAACCGCATACAATAACGCATACGCACACACACCGACTCATGTGCACAATCTCACACATTCACACTCGCATACACGTGCTAGCACACTCTTGCACGGACTCGCACACTCACACTGTCACACACAATCAATATCCAATGCGAGTCAGGCTACACCTCTGGAGAAATCTAGTTGAGTATGTCAGTTCAGTGCAGTTTATTGTCACGTGTACCGAGGTACCGTGAAAAGCTTTTGTTGCGTGCTACCCAGTCAGTGGAAACAAAATACTTCATTACAGTCGAGCCATTTACAGAGTATAGATACATGATAAGGGGATAACGTCCAGTGCGAGGTAAAGCCTGCAAAATCCGATCGAGGATAGTCCGAGGATCAACAGAGGTAGATAGTAGTTCAGCACTGCTTTCTGGTTGTGGTGGGATGATTCCATTGCCTGATAACAGCTGGGAAGACACTGTCCCTGAAACTGGAGGTGTGCATTTTCACACTTCTGTGCATTTTACCTGATGGGACAGAGGAGAAGCAGGAGTGGCAATGGTGCGACTCGTTCTTGATTATGCTGCTGGCCTTGCCGAGGAAGCGTGGTTTATAAATTGAGTCAATATATGGGAGGTTGCTTTGTGTGATGGTCTGGACAATTCGCAGCAATTTCTTGCGTTCTTGTATGGAGCTGTTCCCAAACCAAGCTGTGATGCATCTTGATAAAATGCTTTCTATGGCGCATCTGTCGAAGTTGCTGAGAGTTGTAGGGGGCACGCTGAACTGGCTAAGCCTGCCAAGGACATGGATGGGTGAAGTTCGGTTGGAGACCCTTCTTCAGACTGATTGTGGTGGGAAGCTGGAGAAGGCTGGAACAGCAGGACAAAGCGAGTTGAATGATGAGTGGGTGAATACCGTTTTAATAGTTAGGTGGTTGAGACCAGAGGTTAAAAGATAAAAGTTGCGAGATAAGGATTGAGCAGGTTGGAATTATAAAGAGAGAGGAGGGAATATCGGTTGAAGATGGAGGTGGAGGGGATTAACAAGTGCGAGTCCGCGTGAAGGAAGAGATAGAGCGAGGGAAAAGCGTGAAGTTGCACGTTAGTTACCTGGCATTTGCTAATGTTCATACCATTAGGTTGCAAGGTTCCCAAGCGGACTATGAAGTGGCGTTCTTTCTGTTTTAATGTAACCTCTCTGGCGCTGGTGGAGGCCCAGGACAGAAAGGTCAGTGTGCGAGGGGGAGTTACAATGGCTTGCAACGGGGAGATACGGCAAGCCTTAGCAGAACGAGGGTGAGTGTTCGACAAAACGGTCGCCGAGTCTCCATTTCACCACGCCGATGTAAAGGAGGCCATACCTGGAACACCACATGCAGTAGATGAGATTAGAGGAGGTGCAGGTGAACATCTGTCTCACCTGGAAGGGCTTCTCGAGCGTGAGGGAGGGGGTTTAGGGACAGCTGTTACATCCCATGGTGGCTAACCGTTTTAACTGCACTTGCCAAGAAAGGCTTTGGAAAGAGAAGTGATGGTAAGTGATGGAGAGGTGAGGAAATGGATAGAGAAATAGGTCGTACAAAGATAAAAGGGAGAGATAGGGGAGAAGACGAATGAAGAGGTGGAGGGAGAGTGAACGATCAAAGGGAGAGTGGGAAAAATGAGGAGAGAGGGGAGTTCAGAGCGATTGGTTGGCAAAAGGGGAGAGAGAAGCATTAGAGAGGTACAGGGAGAAGGATGGAGAGATGCAGTAAGAGTGGGAGGGGGAGGGGAGAGAGGTTGGCAGAGAGCGGGCGGCACAGAGAGGGAGAATAGAGAGTGTAGGGGAGAGAGTAACAGTTCAGAGAGAGAATAGCAGTAAAGATGGAGAGAGATAGAAAGAGAGGAGGGAGAGATGTTGCATCATTCGCCGTGTGTTCTACTTTTAAGACAATTCTGAGACGGCAATGGTTCTGTTCACTGAGTGTCGTGAGTCTTTGGGTCGTTCCTCCTCAGAGGTGATGAAGGTAGAGAATGTTGTTGTCCCAAGGCAAAGCCAGATCCATTCCAGGCAAGCAAGGACTAAATGCTTACTAGGGGTCGCCGGGAGTGTAGGGTTGAGGTTACAATCAGTTAAGCCGCGATCACATTGAGTGTTAAAACAGAGTGGACGGGCCATTTTAGTCTGATGTGATCTGTTGAACTAATTCATCACGCTGTGGACAAAGGCTGTCTAGTCCACCTTCAAACTGGGCACCAGAAGCCTTGAGACGGTCCCTTGAATTTGGGATTGCCTTGCTGAGTGAAGAAAATCAGATAACCAACACGAGGCGGAGAGTTGGACCAGATGGAGTTTGAAACAATATCCCCTTTGCTGGAACAATGCCGCTCCCAATTTCCATCCCCCAGTATCGCCACAATTCCCAGTCTTTGGAGTTTCTCAATCAATTCCCTGAATAAATCACGACCTGTCTCAGCAGGGGTTTCACTTGGCTGATGTCATCTGTTTGCGAATCATTTCAAAAGCTCTATTTTTAATTCTGTTGAAACTTCACTGTCCCGGTGGAGACGGAAAATGGTATAAAATCTCCGGGAATGTTCTGCCCCGGCATTTCATTCCGAGAGATTACCGGTAGTTCACGGGGACACGTCGCTGGTCAGAGAACATGTGGGAAAAGGTTTGGGAATATTTAGACGTGGAGAAAATCTTGTACGTGATCATTGCTGCCGTTGGAGTCCCTGGTAAGTGAGCAGAACAATTCAAGTTTTATAACTCCGTCCGTTAACCGGTGTTGACCTGATTCTGATCGTGTTACATGATTCACAACTGATGATCGTTGTACAAGAATATGTGAAGTATATCAATGCTCTCAGTGAAATATTTTTGAATTAACGCTGTGATTTTTCTTATTTTCAGACAGCCAAAACTAACCCTCTCTTTCTCCCACTGCCGGGACCCACTAGAATGTTGTTCTTGCCTTCAGTGGGACCTTGCCCACAGTTGTCCCAGTGCTCGGGACAGGCAGCTCTCCGGGACGGTGTGACTGGGAGGGGTTTACATTGTGAAGTTCACTGTGTCTGAGTTATTGATCAGAGTGAACACCCGCTCCTGTGGACACATCTCACTGTGGAGTCTGTCACAGTCGGATTCCACCCGCCTGTTGGTCAATAATTGGATCGATCTCCTGAACCGGTGGCCGCGGATCTACCGGCGTGTGTTGTTACCGAACTGAGGAATGAATCCATTAACGGAGCCACTCTGCTGCCGGATCCTAAGTTGTCCCTGCCTTCCCTCTGGAACCCTCCTCGACCCCATCAGATGCCGAGTTCCCAGAGCCCTGGTTAAACGCGGCCGGTCACGGTTAAGTCTGTGAAACCGGCCCCATCAGAGACTGTGAGCGGGGTTAACTGTAGACAGGACCATTCCGCCTATTGTAGCGGGCGGCTGCTCGTTCCATCCCCACCCTTTACCCCGCCCGTCGCCTTATCTCCTCTCCCCTGAAGCAGGCAGGTCGGGCACAGTCGGAGCCGGGTCTGACATTGTTAAACCTGCAGCCGGGCACCGACTCCAACACTCCTGATCTCCAGCTGAAAGTGGAGCCGGTGTTCAGCCCCGGAGACCGTGTTCAGTAATGCCCAGTGTCCGCTCCCCTTCTCTTTCCGCAGTGAATTTAGTGGCGATTGTGATCCTGTCCCGGGGAAAGTGCGGCCTCTCCACCTGCACCACTCGCTACCTGGTGGCCATGGCAGCGGCCGATCTACTCACCCTGATCACCGAGGTCATTTTGTCTCGGATCCGATACCATTACTTTGATTGGAGTTTCCTGTCCATCACCCCTGTGTGCAGTGTTAACGGAGTACTGAGGTTTGCAGCTACAGACTGTTCTGTCTGGTTCACCGTCACTTTCACCTTTGATCGCTTTGTCGCCATTTGTTGCCAGAAGCTGAAAACTAAATATTGCACCGGGAAAACTGCGGCTGCGGTTCTCGCAACAGCCGGCGTTCTGCTGTGTCTGAAAAACGTTCCCCGCTACTTCACACAGGAACCCTGGATAATCATCGACAATGTCCCGTGGGGCTGTGGCACGGTGGACAGTGCTTACACTGACCCCGGGTGGGTGGCATTTGACTGGTTCGACATGGTTTTAACTCCGTTCCTCCCTTTCGCTGTGATCCTGCTGCTCAACGCTCTGACAGTCCGGCACATTTTAGTGGCCAGTCGGGTCCGTCAGGGGCTGAGGGGTGAGAGCAAGGGGGATAAGCGCAGTGACCCGGAGATGGAGAGCAGGAGGAGGTCTGTGGTTTTACTCTTCACCATCTCCGGCAGCTTCATCCTCCTGTGGATGACGCTGGTTGTAAACTTCGTCTATTATCAGATCACAGGGATTGGGAATGATAAGAATGATTCCCAATATATCTTTAACTTGGTCGGGTATTTGCTGAGGAATCTCAGCTGCTGCACCAACACATTTATTTACGCGGCGACCCAGTCCAAGTTCAGGGAGCAGGTGAAGAGCGCGGTGAAATATCCGCTCACCTCAGCGCTGCGGCTCATTAATAAACCCGCGCCCTGAGCGCATCCCAGAGGGCGGCCGCAATCTCTCCGCTCCGGGCTCTGGCTCCTCACATTCACCGCCGCATCTTCCAGCTGTCAGTCCCGGGCGGATGATCCCATCGCCGGCGCCGCTCCGGGACCCCCAGCCCCTCACATTCACCCAATCGCCCCCTTGCTCAAAGATGCAGATTAAGCAGAAAAAATAACACCATTGCCTGTCATAGATATTGATCATTTATAATGACAGTCTCTCTTTCTCTCTCTCTCTCTCTCTCTCTCTCTCTCTCTCTCTCTCTCTCTCTCTCTCTCTCTCTCTCTCTCTCTCTCTCTCTCTCTCTCTCTCTCTCTCCTTCTCTCTCTTCTCCCTCTCTCTCCCTCTCCACTTAATTTTCATAAATTTATAATAATAAACGATATTGATATTTGATACCCTGCCCCCCCATCCACTTTGTAACAAAATTAACAATATATTAAGCTAATATTTGTTATCCCCTCTCTCTCCCTCCCCTCTCCCTCTCTCTCTCTCTCTCTCCTCTTTCTCTCCCCCTCCACTTTATAAGAAAACATTAAAAATAATAAATTAAACTTAACTAATATTTGATACCCCCTCTCCCCCTCTTTCTCCCCTGTCACTCTCCCTCTCCACCCTTTCTCTCTCTTTTTCTCCCCTTTCTCTCTCTCTCCCCTCTCTCTCACCCTCTCTCAATATTTCTCTCACCCCTCTCTCTGTCCTCCCCCTCGCTCTTTCCCCTTTTTCTCTCTCCCCTGTGTTATCACAGTCAGTGAAAATGGCGAGCAGGAATTAATGCAGGGACTTTTTCAAATTGGAAAGAGAGCTGAGAAATAGCAAATGGTGTTTCTTGCAGCACATTTCCCTCCTCCCTTTCTCTCTCCCTCCATCCTTACTGCTGTCCTCTCTTTGAGCTGTGACTCTCTCTCCTATCCTCCCTATTCTCTCTCTCTCTGTGAACCTTTCACCCCTTACCCCTCCCTCCCCTCTCACTCTCACTCCATCTCTCCCTCAGTCTCTATCTATCTGGGCGGCTCGATTGTAATCATGTAGAGTAATGGCGACATCAAGTGGACGTCAAGGGAACTGCAAACAAGCGTGGCCTCCCTCAACAACGCCTTGTAAACTGTGATATAACGCCACAACATCTGCACTTAATACCGTAACAAATGAAAGACATCGTGCCCAAACTTCACAGATATCCATCCTAAATGCCGCACGCTATTCCACCGCCCACTTCCCCAGCCGATCAGAATCCCAACCTCATTCTTAATATGCATCTTGGCAATCTACCATCCCACCTGCATTAAATTGTATTTGTAAAGTTAGTAATCATTCCTTGCACCATCTGAATCAATTCGTTGATATAGATGACAGACAGCAATTGTTCCACCGCTGTGTATGTCAATAGTCACGGACCTGCAGTCATAAAGTGTGGAATGGTTAATTCGGTTTGTAGATTCCGTGAATCTGTTGTGACCTGCTGTGTGTTCAATGTAAACCAACATCTCCTGTTCCTTGTATCTACATTCTTGATCTCCATGGTGCGGAAGAGAATATAAATGTTGAGCAGGGACGTGCTATATTCAAACGACAGAAGTCAATAAATCACAACTAAACCACGAATTGGACGTTATATGGAGAATGCATATTTCAGGGTCTCTGGGTTGTCACGCCTTTCATTGTCATTGGAGCTCTCTCCCTTAACTCAAGCCCAATGCAACCGCAGTAGCAGCTTCACCTGAAGACATCAACATCTTAGCAAAGCTGCAGGAAGCAGTTTCATTTGGATGAATTAATTGGCTGAAAGTCCCGCTGATATCCTGGTACGTTTCTGCATTCTGGTTGTAAAATATAAAAATGTGCGTTTTGCAGATCCATTCACTGCAGCCTATTTGTGAGATTTCGATAAACTATCCTGAGATCTTCACACGCTTGTAACATGTAGCACGGACCTGAGTTCGATATTGCTTCTTGCATCCTTAACCACTTGACCACACTTTACACTTTCTCATTGGTTTCCTTTATTGAAACTGGCCTTTCACTGTCGTTTGTGGTCAGAATGGGGGGGTTTGGAGCGTAGCCTTCAGATCCCAGTATCTACTAATTTGGAAGCAACTCCGGACAATGAGGCAAGTTTATACCAGTTGTCCCTCTGTTCTGTGGATGGATGGATGGATGTTAGCACTGTCCCCCCTCTCCCTCTCCCTCTCCCCCCTCCCTCTCTCCCTCTCCCCTCTCCCTCTCCCTCCCTCCCTCTCTCTCTCTCTCTCTCTCTCTCTCTCTCTCTCTCTCTCTCCTCTCTCTCTCTCTCTCTCTCTCCCTCCCTCCCTCTCCCTCCCTCCCTCCCTCCCTCCCTCCCTCTCCCTCCCTCCCTCCCTCCCTCCCTCCCTCCCTCCCTCCCTCCCTCCCTCCCTCCCTCCCTCCCTCCCTCCCTCCCTCCCTCCCTCCCTCCCTCCCTCCCTCCCTCCCTCTCCCTCCCTCCCTCCCTCCCTCCCTCCCTCCCTCCCTCCCCTCCCTCCCTCCCTCCCTCCCTCCCTCTCTCTCCCTCCCTCCCTCCCTCCCTCCCTCTCTCCCTCCATCCTTCCCTCCCTCCCTCCCTCCCTCCCTCCCTCCCTCCCTCCCTCCCTCCCTCCCTCCCTCCCTCCCTCCCTCCCTCCCTCCCTCCCTCCCTCCCTCCCTCCCTCTCTCTCTATCCCTCCCTCCCTCTCCCTCCCTCCCTCCCTCTCTCTCCCTCCCTCCCTCTCTCCCTTCCTCCCTCCCTCTCTCCCTCCGTCCCTCCCTCTCCCCCCCTCCCTCCCTTTCTCAAACTCTCCAAAACTATG
>NW_027601290.1:338367-340867 GCF_053455715.1 Rhinoraja longicauda
TCTCTCTCTACCTCTCTCAACCTCTTCTCTCTCTCTCTCCTCTACCTCTCTCACCTCTCTCACCTCTCTCTCTCTCTCTCTACCTCTCTCAACCTCTTTCTCTCTCTCTCTCTCTCTACCTCTCTCAACCTCTTTCTCTCTCTCTCTCTCTCTCTACCTCTATCAACCTCTTTCTCTCCTCTCACAACCTCTCTCAACCTCTCTCTCTCTCTCTACCTCTCTCAACCTTTCTCTCTCTCTCTCTCTACTCTCTCAACATTTTCTCTCTCTCTCTCTCTCTCTCTACCTCTCCAACCTCTTTCTCTCTCTCTCTCTCTCTACCTCTCTCAACCTCCTCTCTCTCTCCTCTCTCTCTCTCTCTCACCCCCTCTCTCTCTCTCCTCTCTCCTCTACCTCTCTCAACCTCTCTCTCTCTACCTCTCTCAACCTCTCTCTCTCACTACCTCTCTCAACCTCTTTCTCTCTCTCACTACCTCTCTCAACCTTTCTCTCTCTCTCTCTACCTCTCTCAACCTCTTTCTCTCTCTACCTCTCTCATCCTCTTTCTCTCTCTCTCTCTCGCTACCTCTCTCAACCTCTTTCTCTCTCTCTCTCTCTCTACCTCTCTCAACCTCTTCTCTCTCTCTCTCTACCTCTCTCAACCTCTTTCTCTCTCTCTCTACCTCTCAACCTCTTTCTCTCTCTCTCTCTCTCACTACCTCTCTCAACCTCTTTCTCTCTCTCTCTCTCTCTCTACCTCTCTCAACCTCTTTCTCTCTCTCTCTCTACCTCTCTCAACCTCTTCTCTCTCTCTCTCTCTCTCTCTCTCTCTCTCTCAATCACTTTCTCTCTCTCTCTCTTCTACCTCTCTCAACCTCTTTCTCTCTCTCTCTCTACCTCTCACACCTCAATCTCTCTCTCTACCTCTCTCAACCTCTTTCTCTCTCTCTCTCTCTCTACCTCTCTCAACCTCTTTCTCTCTCTCTCTCTCTCTACCTCTATCAACCTCTTTCTCTCTCTCTCTCTCTCTACCTCTCTCAACCTCTTTCTCTCTCTCTCTCTCTACCTCTATCAACCTCTTCTCTCTCTCTCACTACCTCTCAACCTCTTTCTCTCTCCCTCTCTACCTCTCAACCTCTTCTCTCTCTCTACCCTCTCAACCTCTTCTCTCTCTCTCTCTACCTCTCTCAACCTTTTCTCTCTCTCTCTCTACCTCTCTCAACCTCTTTCTCTCTCTCTCTACCTCTCTCAACCTTTCTCTCTCTCTCTCTATACCTCTCTCAACATTTCTCTCTCTCTCTCTCTCTCTACCTCTCCCAACCTCTTTCTCTCTCTCTCTCTCTACCTCTCTCACCCTCTTTCTCTCTCTCTCTCTCTCTCTCTCTCTCAACCTCTTTCTCTCTCTCTCCCCTCTCCTCTCTCTCTCTACCTCAACCTCTCTCTCTCTCACTACCTCTCTCAACCTTCTCTCTCTCTCTCTCTACCTCTCTCATCCTCTTTCTCTCTCTCTCTCTCTACCTCTCTCAACCTCTTTCTCTCTCTCTCTCTCTCTCTACCTCTCTCAACCTCTTTCTCTCTCTCTCTCTACCTCTCTCAACCTCTTTCTCTCTCTCTCTCTCAACCTCTTTCTCTCTCTCTCTCTCTCTCTCTCTCTCTACCTCTCAACCTCTTCTCTCTCTCTCTACCTCTACCTCTCTCAACCTCTTTCTCTCTCTAACTCTCTCAACCTCTTTCTCTCTCTCTCCTCTCTACCTCTCTCAACCTCTTTCTCTCTCTCTCTCTCTACCTCTCTCAACCTCTTTCTCTTTCTCTCTCTCTCTCTCTCTCTCTCTCCCCCTCCCTCTCTCTCTCTCTCTACCTCTCTCAACCTCTCTCTCTCTACCTCTCTCAACCTCTTTCTCTTCTCTCTCTAACTCTCTCAACCTCTTTCTCTCTCTCTCTACCTCTCTCACCTCTTTCTTCTCTCTCTCTCTCTCTCTCTACCTCTCTCAACCTCTTTCTCTCTCTCTCTCTCTACCTCTCAACCTTTCTCTCTCTCTACCTTTCTCTCTCTCTCTCCTACCTCTCTCAACCTCTTTCTCTCTCTCTCTCACTACCTCTCTCAACCTCTTTCTCTCTCTCTCTCTCTCTCTACCTCTCTCAACCTTTCTCTCTCTCTACCTCTTTCTCTCTCTCTCTACCTCTCAACCTCTTCTCTCTCTCTCTCTCTCTCTCTCTCTCTCTACCTCTCTCAACCTCTTTCTCTCTCTCTCTCTCTCTACCTCTCTCAACCTCTCTCTACCTCTCACAACCTCTTCTCTCTCTCTCTCTACCTCTATCAACCTTTCTCTCTCTCTCTCTCTCTCTCTATACCTCCTTCAACCTCTTCTCTCTCTCTCTCTCTCACTACCTCTCTCAACCTCTTTCTCTCTCTCTCTCTCTACCTCTCAACCTATCTCTCTCTCTCTCGCTACCTCTCTCAACCTCTTTCTCTCTCTCTCTCTCTCTACCTCTCTCAACCTCTTTCTCTCTCTCTCTACCT
>NW_027601290.1:348367-350867 GCF_053455715.1 Rhinoraja longicauda
CTCTCTCTCTCTACCTCTCTCAACCTCTTTCTCTCTCTCTCTCTACCTCTCTCAACCTTTCTCTCTCTCTCTCTCTCAACCTCTTTCTCTCTCTCTCTACCTCTCTCAACCTCTTCTCTCTCTCTCTACCTCTCACAACCTCTCTCTCTCTCTACCTCTCTCAACCTCTTCTCTCTCTCTCTACCTCAATCAACCTTCTCTCTCTCTCTCTCTCTCTACCTCCTTCAACCTCTTTCTCTCTCTCTCTCACTACCTCTCTCAACCTCTTTCTCTCTCTCTCTCTACCTCTCTCAACCTCTTTCTCTCTCTCTCTCTACCTCTCTCAACCTCTTTCTCTCTCTCTCACTACCTCTCTCAACCTCTTTCTCTCTCTCTCTACCTCTCAACCTTCTCTCTCTCACTACCTCTCTCAACCTCTTTCTCTCTCTCTCTCTACCTCTCTCAACCTCTTTCTCTCTCTCTCTCTCTCTACCTCACCTCTTTCTCCCTCTCTCTCTCTCTCTCTCTCTACCTCTCTCGAACCTCTTTCTCTCTCTCTCTACCTCTCTCAACCTCTTTCTCTCCTCTCTCTCTCTCTCTACCTCTCTCAACCTCTCTCTCTCTCTCTCGCCACCTCTCTCAACCTCTTTCTCTCTCTACCTCTCTCAACCTCTTTCTCTCTCTCTCTCTACCTCTCTCAACCTTTTCTCTCTCTCTCTCTCTACCTCTCTCAACCTCTTTCTCTCTCTCTCTCTCTCTCTCAACCTCTTTCTCTCTCTCTCCCCCTCTCACTCTCTCTCTCTCTCTACCTCTCTCAACCTCTCTCTCTCTACCTCTCTCAACCTCTTCTCTCTCTCTCTCTACCTCTCTCAACCTCTTTCTCTCTCTACCTCTCTCCTACCTCTTTCCTCTCTCTACCTCTCTCTACCTCTCTCAACCTCTTTCTCTCTCTCTCTCTCTCAACCTCTTTCTCTCTCTCTCTCTCTACCTCTCAACCTCTTTCTCTCTCTCTCTCTCTCTACCTCTCTCAACCTCTTCTCTCTCTCTCTCTCTCGCTACCTCTCTCAACCTCTTTCTCTCTCACTACCTCTCTCAACCTCTTTCTCTCTCTCTCTCTCAATCCTCTCTCTCTCTCTCTCTCTCTCTCCACCTCTCTAAACCTCTTTCTCTCTCTCTCTCTACCTCTCTCAACTCTTTCTCTCTCTCTCTCTCTACTCTCTCAACCTTCTCTCTCTCTCTACCTCTTTCTCTCTCTCTCTCTCTCTCTCAACCTCTTCTCCCTCTCTCTCTCTCTAACTCTCTCAACCTCTCTCTCTACCTCTCTCAACCTCTTTCTCTCTCTCTCTCTCTCTACCTCTCTCAACCTCTTTCTCTCTACCTCTCTCATCCTCTTTCTCTCTCTACCTCTCTCAACCTCTTTCTCTCTCTCTCTCTCTCTACCTCTCTCAACCTCTTCTCTCTCTCTCTCTCTCTACCTCTCTCAACCTCTTTCTCTCTCTCTCTACCTCTCTCAACCTCTTGCTCTCTCTCTCTCTCTCTCTCGCTACCTCTCTCAACCATTCTCTCTCTCTCTCACTACCTCTCTCAACCTCTTTCTCTCTCTCTCTCTACCTCTCTCAACCACTTCTCTCTCTCTACCTCTCTCAACCTTTCTCTCTCTCTCTCACTACCTCTCTCAACCTCAACCTCTTTCTCTCTCTCTCTCTCTCTCTAACTCTCTCAACCTTTCTCTCTCTCTCTCTACCTCTTTCTCTCTCTCTCTACCTCTCTCAACCTCTTTCTCTCTCTCTCTCTCTCACTACCTCTCTCAACCTCTTTCTCTCTCTCTCTCTACCTCTATCAACCTCTTTCTCTCTCTCTCTCTCTCTACCTCTCTCAACCTCTTTCTCTCTCACTACCTCTCTCAACCTCTTTCTCTCTCTCTCTCGCTACCTCTCTCAGCCTCTTTCTCTCTCTCTCTCTCTCTCTCTCTCTATCTACCTCTTTCTCTTTCTCTCTCTTTCTCTCTCTCTCTCTCTCTCTCAGCCTCTTTCTCTCTCTCTCCCCCTCTCCCTCTCTCAACCTCTTTCTCTCTCTCTCTCTCTACCTCTCTCAACCTTTCTCTCTCTCTCTCTCTACCTCTTTCTCTCTCTCTACCTCTCTCAACCTCTTTCTCTCTCTCTACCTCTCTCAACCTCCTTCTCTCTCTCTACCTCTCTCAACCTCCTTCTCTCTCTCTCTCTCTCTCTACCTCTCTCAACCTCTTTCTCTCTCTCTCTCTCTACCTCTCTCTCTCTCTCTACCTCTCTCAACCTCTTTCTCTCTCTCTCTCTCTCTCTACCTCCTTCAACCTCTTTCTCTCTCTCACTACCTCCTTCAACCTCTTTCTCTCTCTCTCTCTCTCACTACCTCTCTCAACCTCTTTCTCTCTCTCTCTCTCTCTACCTCTCAACCTCTTTCTCTCTCTCTCTCTCTCTCTCTCTACCTCCTTCAACCTCTTTCTCTCTCTCTCTCTCTCACTACCTCTCTCAACCTCTTTCTC
>NW_027601290.1:351367-357064 GCF_053455715.1 Rhinoraja longicauda
ACACACACGATTAGTGAGTGTCGTCTATTGTTTATTACAAGGCCAAGAACTGTAACACAAGCACCCACTCGGTCGGTCCGTCCGGGTCGGTCTGTCCGTTTGGGTCGGTCGATCGGTTGGTCGGTCCATCCGGGTCGGTCGGTCGGTCGGTCCGTCCGGGTCGGTCGGTCGGTCCGTCCGGGTCGGTCGGTCCATCCGGGTCGGTCGGTCGGTCCGTCCGGGTCGGTCGGTCGGTCGGTCTCATGTGTGTTTCGTTTCGTTCCTCAGGTTGGCGGGGCAGGCAGGCAGGCAGGCAGATAAAAGACGGCGATCACAAGCTTGGAGAACTGCTGGAGTGTCTGTGTTCACTAGACCGGGGGTTCAGCTGAGAAAGGGGCAGCTATCACAGCTACAGGTAAGAGAGAGAGAGATTGTCCAAATCTCACGCACACACACACACACACACACACAAAAAGAGGGAGGGAGAGGGAGAGAGAGAGAGAGAGACATAGAGACATAGAGAGGTTGAGAGGGAGAGGGAGAGAGAGAGAGATAGAGGGGGAAAGGGAGAGAGCGAAAGGGAGAGAGAAAGAGGAGGAGAGGGAGAGAGGAAGGGAGAGGTTGAGAGAGAGAGAGAGAGAGGTTGAGAGATAGAGAGAGAGGGGGGAGAGAGAGAGAGAGAGGTTGAGAGAGAGAAAGAAAGAAAAAGAGGTTGAGAGAGGTAGAGAGAGAGAGAGAGAGAGAAAGAGGTTGAGAGAGGTAGAGAGAGAGAGAGAAAGAGGTTGAGAGAGGTAGAGAGAGAGAGAGAGAGAGAGAGAAAGAGGTTGAGAGAGGTAGAGAGAGAGAGAGAAAGGTTGAGAGGTAGAGAGAGAGAAAGGTAGTGAGAGAGAGAGAGAGAGAGAGAAAGAGGTTGAGAGAGGTAGAAGAGAGAGAGAGAGAGAGAGAAAGAGGTTGAGAGAGGTAGAGAGAGAGAGAGAGAGAGAGAGAAAGAGGTTGAGAGAGGTAGAGAGAGAGAGAAAGAGGTTGAGAGAGGTAGTGAGAGAGAGAGAGAGAAAGAGGTTGAAGGAGGTAGAGAGAGAGAGAGAGAGAGAAAGGTTGATAGAGGTAGAGAGAGAGAAAGAGGTTGAGAGAGGTAGAGAGAGAGAGAGAAAGAGGTTGAGAGAGAGAAAGAGGTTGAGAGAGGTAGAGAGAGAGAGAGAGAGGTAGTGAGAGATAGAGAGAGAGAGAGAGAGGGAGAGGGGGAGAGAGAGAAAGGTTGAGAGAGAGAGAGAAAGAGAAAGAGGTTGAGAGAGGTAGTGAGAGAGAGAGAAAGAGGTTGAGAGAGGTAGAGAGAGAGAGAGAGAGAAAGAGGTTGAGAGAGGTAGCGAGAGAGAGAGAAAGAGGTTGAGAGAGGTAGAGAGAGAGAGAAAGGTTGAGAGAGGTAGATAGAGAGAGAAAGAGGTTGAGAGAGGTAGAGAGAGAGAGAGAGAAAGAGGTTGAGAGAGGTAGAGAGAGAGAGAGAGAGAGAAAGAGGTTGAGAGAGGTAGAGAGAGAGAGAGAGGTTGAGAGAGGTAGAGAGAGAGAGAGAGAAAGAGGTTGAGAGAGGTAGAGAGAGAGAGAGAAAGAGGTTGAGAGAGGTAGAGAGAGAGAGAGAGAAAGGTTGAGAGAGGTAGAGAGAGATAAAGAGGTTGAGAGAGGTAGAGAGAGAAAGAGGTTGAGAGGTAGAGAGAGAGAGAGAGAGAGAGAAAGAGGTTGAGAGAGGTAGCGAGAGAGAGAGAGAAAGAGGTCGAGAGAGGTAGAGAGAGAGAGAGAGAAAGAGGTTGAGGTAGAGAGAGAGAGAGAGAGAGAAAGAGGTTGAGAGAGGTAGAGAGAGAGAGAGAAAGAGGTTGAGAGAGGTAGAGAGAGTGAGAGAAAGAGGTTGAGAGAGGTAGAGAGAGAGAGAAAGAGGTTGAAGGAGGTAGAGAGAGAGAGAGAGAAAGGTTGAAGGAGGTAGAGAGAGAGAGAGAGAGAGAGAAAGAGGTTGAGAGAGGTAGAGAGAGAGAGAGAGAGAAAGAGGTTGAGAGAGGTAGTGAGAGAGAGAGAAAGAGGTTGAAGGAGGTAGAGAGAGAGAGAGAGAGAGAGAGAAAGAGGTTGAAGGAGGTAGAGAGAGAGAGAGAGAAAGAGGTTGAGAGAGGTAGAGAGAGAGAGGTGAGAGAGTAGAGAGAGAGTGAAGAGGTGAGAGGTAGAGAGAGAGAGAAAGAGGTTGAGAGAGGTAGAGAGAGAGAAGGAGGTTGAGAGAGGTAGAGAGAGAGAAAGAGGTTGAGAGAGGTAGAGAGAGAGAGAGAGAAAGAGGTTGTGAGAGGTAGAGAGAGAGAAAGAGGTAGAGAGAGAGAGAGAGAGAAAGGTTGAGAGAGGTAGAGAGAGAGAGAGAGAGAGAGAGAGAAAGAGGTTGAGAGAGGTAGAGAGAGAGAGAGAGAGAGAGAGAGAGAAAGAGGTAGAGAGAGAGAGAAGGTTGAGAGAGGTAGAGAGAGAGAGAGAGAGAGAGAGAGAGAAAGAGGTTGAGAGAGGTAGTGAGAGAGAGAGAGAAAGAGGTTGAGAGAGGTAGAGAGAGAGAGAGAGAAAGAGGTTGAGAGGTAGAGAGAGAGAGAGAGAGAGAAAGAGGTTGAGAGAGAGAGAGAAAGAGGTTGAGAGAGGTAGAGAGAGAGAGAAAGAGGTTGAGAGAGGTAGTGAGAGAGAGAAAGGTTGAGAGAGAGAGAGAGAGAAAGAGGTTGAGAGGTAGAGAGAGAGAGAGAGAAAGAGGTTGAGAGAGGTAGAGAGAGAAAGAGGTTGAGAGAGGTAGAGAGAGAGAGAGAGAGAGAGAGAAGAGGTTGAGAGAGGTAGAGAGAGAGAGAGGTTGAGGTGAGAGAGGTAGTGAGAGAGAGAGAGAGAGAGAGGTTGAGAGGTAGAGAGAGAGAGGGAGAGGGGGAGAGAGAAAGAGGTTGAGAGGTAGAGAGAAAGAGGTTGAGAGAGGTAGAGAGAGAGAGAGAGAGAGAGAGAGAGAGAAAGAGGTTGAGAGAGGTAGAGAGAGAGAGAGAGAAAGAGGTTGAGAGAGGTAGAGAGAGAAAGAGGTTGAGAGGTAGAGAGAGAGAGAAAGAGGTTGAGAGAGGTAGAGAGAGAGAGAAAGAGGTTGAGAGGTAGAGAGAGAGAGAGAAAGAGGTTGAGAGAGGTAGAGAGAGAGAGAGAAAGAGGTTGAGAGAGGTAGAGAGAGAGAGAGAGAGAGAAAGAGGTTGAGAGAGGTAGAGAGAGAGAGAGAGAGAGAGAGAGAGAGAGAGGAGAGAGAGAGAAAGAGGTTGAGAGAGGTAGAGAGAGAGAGAGAGAGAAAGAGGTTGAGAGAGAGAGAGAGAGAGAGAGAGAAAAGAGGTAGAGAGAGGTAGAGAGAGAGAGAGAGAAAGAGGTTGAGAGAGGTAGAGAGAGAGAGAGAGAGAGAGAAAGGTTGAGAGAGAGAGAGAGAGAGAAAGAGGTTGAGAGAGGTAGTGAGAGAGAGAAAGAGGTTGAGAGAGGTAGAGAGAGAGAGAGAGAGAGAAGAGAGGGTAGGAGAGAGAGAGAGAGGTGAGAGAGGTAGAGAGAGGGAGAGAGAGGAGAGGGGGAGGGGGAGAGAGAGAGAGAAGAGGTTGAGAGAGGTAGAGAGAGAGAGAGAAAGAGGTTGAGAGGGTAGAGAGAGAGAGAGAGAGAGAAGGTTGAGAGGTAGAGAGAGAGAGAGAAGAGGTTGAGAGAGGTAGAGAGAGAGAGAGAGAGAGGAGGGGGAGAGAGAGAGAGAAGAGGTTGAGAGAGGTAGAGAGAGAGAGAGAAGAGGTGAGAGAGAGAGAGAGAGAGATAAGAGGTTGAGAGGTAGAGAGAGAGAGAGAAAGAGGTTGAGAGAGGTAGAGAGAGAGAGAAAGAGGTTGAGAGGTAGAGAGAGAGAGAGAGAGAGGTTGAGAGAGGTAGAGAGAGAGAGAGAGAGAGAAAGGTTGAGAGAGGTAGAGAAGAGAGAGAGAAGAGGTTGAGAGAGGTAGAGAGAGAGAGAGAAGAGGTTGAGAGAGGAGAGAGAGAGAGAGAGAAAGAGGGTTGAGAGAGGAGAGAGAGAGAGAGAGAAAAGAGAGAAAGAGGTTGAGAGAGGTAGAGAGAGAGAGAGAGAGAGAGAAAGAGGTTGAGAGAGGTAGAGAGAGAGAGAGAGAGAAGAAAGAGGTTGAGAGAGGTAAAGAGAGAGAGAAGAGGTGAGAGAGGTAGTGAGAGAGAGAGAGAGAGAGAAGAGGTGAGAGAGGAGTGAGAGAGAGAGAGAAAGAGGTGAGAGAGGTTGAGAGAGGTAGAGAGAGAGAGAGAAAGAGGTTGAGAGAGGTAGAGAGAGAGAGAGAGAAAGAGGTTGAGAGAGAGAGAGAAGAGGTTGAGAGAGGAGAGAGAGAGAGAGAGAAAGAGGTTGAGAGAGGTAGAGAGAGAGAGAAGGTGAGAGAGAGAGAGAGAGAAGAGGTTGAGAGGTAGAGAGAGAGAGAAGAGGTTGAGAGAGTAGAGAGAGAGAGAAGAGGTTGAGAGAGGTAGAGAGAGAGAGAGAGAGAGAAGAGGTTGAGAGAGGTAGAGAGAGAGAGAGAGAAGGTTGAGAGAGTAGTGAGAGAGAGAGAGAGAGAGAGGTTGAGAGAGGTAGAGAGAGAGAGAGAGAGAGAAGAGGTTGAGAGGAGAGAGAAAGAGGTTGAGAGAGAGAGAGGGAGAGAGAGAGAGAGAGTAGAGAGAGAGAAGAGGTGAGAGAGGAGAGAGAGAAAGAGGTTGAGAGGTGTAGAGAGAGAGAGAAAGAGGTGAGAGGTAGAGAGAGAGAGAGAGAAGAGGTTGAGAGGTAGAGAGAGAGAGAGAGAAAGAGGTGAGAGAGGTAGAGAGAGAGAGAGAAAGAGGTTGATAGAGGTAGGAGAGAGAGAGAAGAGGTTGAGAGAGGTAGAGAGAGAGAGAGAGAGAGAGAAGGAGGATGAGAGGTAGAGAGAGAGAGAGAGAGAGAGAGGGAGGGAGGAGAGAGAGAAGAGGTTGAGAGGTAGAGAGAGAGAGAGAGAGGTGAGAGAGGTAGAGAGAGAGAGAGAGAAAAGAGGTTGAGAGAGAGAGAGAGAAGAGGTGAGAGAGGTTGTGAGAGGAGAGAGAGGAGAGAGAGAGATAGGTAGAGAGAGAGAGAGAGAAGTAGAGAGGTAGAGAGAGAGAGAGAGTGAGAGAGAGGTTGAGAGAGGTAGTGAGAGAGAGAAGAGGTTGAGAGAGGTAGAGAGAGAGAGAGAGAGAGAGAAGAGGTTGAGAGAGGTAGAGAGAGAGAGAGAAGAGATGAGAGAGGAGAGAGAGAGAGAGAGGTAGAGAGAGGAGAGAGAGAGAGAAAGAGGTTGAGAGAGTAGAGAGAGAGAGAGAAAGAGGTTGAGAGAGGTAGAGAGAAGAGAGAGAGAAGAGGTTGAGAGGTAGAGAGAGAGAGAAAGAGGTTGAGAGAGGTAGAGAGAGAGAGAGAGAAAGAGTTGAGAGAGGTAGAGAGAGAGAGAGATAGAAAGAGGTTGAGAGAGGTGAGAGAGAGAAGAGGTGAGAGAGAGAGAGAGAGAGAGAGAGAGAGAGTTGAGAGGGGAGAGAGAGAGAGAGAAAGAGGTGAGAGAGGTAGAGAGAGAGAGAGAGTGAGAGGTTGAGAGGAGAGGAGAGAGAGAGAGAGAGGTTGAGGGAGAGAGAGAGAGAGAGAGAAGAGGTTGAGAGAGGTAGTGAGAGAGAGAGAGAAGAGGTGAGAGAGGTAGAGAGAGAGAG
>NW_027601290.1:362564-410204 GCF_053455715.1 Rhinoraja longicauda
CTCTTTCTCTCTCTCTCTACCTCTCAACCTCTTTCTCTCTCTACCTCTCTCAACCTCTCTCTCTCTCTCTCTACCTACCTCTCTCAACCTCTTTCTCTCTCTCTCTACCTCCTTCAACCTCTTTCTCTCTCTCTCTCTCTCACTACCTCTCTCAACCTCTTTCTCTCTCTCTCTCTACCTCTCAACCTCTTTCTCTCTCTCTCTCTCTCTCTCTCTACCTCCTTCAACCTCTTTCTCTCTCTCTCACTACCTCTCTCAACCTCTTTCTCTCTCTCTCTCTACCTCTACCTCTCTCTCTCTCTCTCTCTCTCAACCTCTTTCTCTCTCTCTCTCTCTCTCTACCTCTCTCAACCTCTTTCTCTCTCTCTCTCTCTACCTCTCTCAACCTCTTTCTCTCTCTCTCCCTACCTCTCTCAACCTCTTTCTCTCTCTCTCTACCTCTCTCAACCTCTTTCTCTCTCTCTCTACCTCAACCTCTTTCTCTCTCTCTCTCTCTCTCTCTCTCTCTACCTCTCTCGACCTCTTTCTCTCTACCTCTCTCGACCTCTTTCTCTCTCTCTCTCTCTCTCTCTACCTCTCTCAACCTCTTTCTCTCTCTCTCTCTCTCTCAACCTTTCTCTCTCTCTCTCTCTACCTCTCTCAACCTCTTTCTCTCTCTTCTACCTCTCTCAACCTCTTTCTCTCTCTCTCTCTCTCTCTCTCTCTCTACCTCTCTCAACCTCTCTCTCTCTCAACCTCTTTCTCTCTCTCTCTACCTCTCTCAACCTCTTTCTCTCTCTCTCTCTCTCTCTACCTCTCTCAACCTCTTTCTCTCTCTCTCTCTATACCTCTCAACCTCTTTCTCTCTCTCTCTCTACCTCTCTCAACCTCTTTCTCTCTCTCTGTCTACCTCTCAACCTTTCTCTCTCTCTCTCTACCTCTCAACCTCTTTCTCTCTCTCTCTCTCGCTACCTCTCTCAACCTCTTTCTCTCTCTCTCTCTCACCCCCTCTTGTTGTGTGTGTGTGTGTGTGTGTGTGCGTGAGATTTGGACAATCTCTCTCTCTTACCTGTAGCTGTGATAGCTGCCCCTTTCTCAGCTGAACCCCCGGTCTAGTGAACACAGACACTCCAGCAGTTCTCCAAGCTTGTGATCGCCATCTTTTATCTGCCTGCCTGCCTGCCTGCCCCGCCAACCTGAGGAACGAAACGAAACACACATGAGACCGACCGACCGACCGACCCGGATGGACCGACCGACCGACCCGGATGGACCGACCGACCCGGATGGACCGACCGACCGACCGACCCGGACGGACGGACCAACCCGGATGGACCGACCGACCCGGATGGACCGACCGGGACGGACTGACCGACCGACCGATCGACCGACCCAAACGGACGGACCGACCCGGATGGACCGACCGACCGCCCCGGACGGACCGACCCGGATGGACCGACCGACCCGGACGGATGGACCGACCGACCCAGATGGACCGACCGACCGACCCGGACGGATGGACCGACCGACCGACCGACCCGGACGGACCGACCGACCAACCCGGATGGACCGACCGACCGACCCGGACGGATGGACCGACCGACCGACCGACCGACCGACCCGGATGGACCGACCGACCCGGACGGACCGACCGACCGACCGACCCGGACGGACCGACCGACCCAGATGGACCGACCGACCCGGACGGACGGACCGACCGACCCGGACGGACCTACCGACCGACCGACCGACCCGGACGGACCGACCGACCCGGACGGACCGACCGACCGACCAACCCGGACGGACGGACCGACCGACCCAGATGGACCGACCGACCGACCGACTCGGACGGACCGACCGACCGACCCGGACAGACCGACCGACCGACCGACCCAGATGGACCGACCGACCGACCGACCCGGACGGATGGACCGACCGACCGACTCGGGTGGACCGACCGACCCGGACGGACCGACTGACCGACCCGGACGGACGGACCGACCGAACCGGATGGACCGACCGACCGACCCGGACCGACCAACCCGGACGGACGGACCGACCGACCGACCCGGATGGACCGACCGACCGACCCAAACGGACCGACCCGGATGGACCGACCGACCGACCGACCCGGATGGACCGACCGACCCGGACGGACCGACCGACCGACCCAGATGGACCGACCGACCGACCCGGACGGATGGACCGACCGACCGACCGACCGACTCGGATGGACCGACCGACCCGGACGGACCGACCGACCGACCGACCCGGACGGACCGACCGACCCGGATGGACCGACCGACCGACCCGGACGGACTGACCGACCCGGACGGACCGACCGACCGACCCGGACGGATGGACCGACCGACCGACCGACCGACCGACTCGGATGGACCGACCGACCGACCCAGATGGACCGACCGACCGACCCGGACCGACCGACCCGGATGGACCGACCGACCGACCCGGACGGACGGACCGACCCGGATGGACCGACCGACCGACCCGGATGGACCGACCGACCGACCCAAACGGACCGACCGACCGGGACGGACGGACGGACCGACCGACCCGGACCGACCGACCGACCGACCGACCGACCCGGACGGACCGACCGACCGACCCGGACGGACGGACCGACCCGGATGGACCGATCGACCGACCCAAACGGACAGACCGACCGACCCGGATGGACCGACCGACCGACCGACCCGGACGGACCGACCGACCGACCGACCGACCGACCGACCCGGACGGACGGACCGACCGACCCGGACGGACCGACCGACCGACCGACCGACCCGGACGGACAGACCGAGTGGGTGCTTGTGTTACAGTTCTTGGCCTTGTAATAAACAATAGACAACACTCACTAATCGTGTGTATGTGTGTGTGTGTGAGTGTGTGTGTGAGCTCACTCACTTACCCCAGTCTAGTAGACACTGACCGACACTCCAGCAGACCGACCGACCGACTGTGTGGGTGCTTGTGTTACAGTTCTTGGCTTTGTAATAAACAATAGACGACACACTCACTAATTGTGTGTGTGTGTGTGTGTGTGAGTGTGAGCTCACTGACTTACCCCAGTCTAGTAGACACTGACCGACACTCCAGCAGTTGTGTCCAAGCTTGCGATCGCCGTCTTTTATCTGACAACCTGAAGGCCGAAACACACATGAGGTTGGTTGTCTTAAACTTACCCAATAACAGATATTGATTAACCCCGTACATACTTACATAACAGGGATATGGAATAAACAGGTGTGTGTGTGTGTGTGTGTGTGTGTTATAAACAAGTGTTGCTTGCTGTTATAAACTCTTTATTTGTGTAGGATTCCTTTCTCAGCTTAACCCCCAGTCTAGTGGACACAGACACTCCAGCAGTTCCCCATGAGGATCGAGCACCGAGCTTGTGATCACCATCTCTTTTATCTGCCCCCTCCGACCTGAGGAACAAAACACACAGATATGGGTGAAACTCTCACACACACACACACACACACACAGACATAACAGGCATCTATCTCCCTGAACCAATAATACAAAGGACAGCTCAATGCACTTTGCTGCAAAAACCCAATAGGATCGATGCACTCAGAGTCAGTTTGCAAAATCATTCTGCAAGGTATCAATTTGAAGGAACTCCTGGACCATTGTCCATCTGCAGATCACCCTGAGCCGCCCAGACTGGCAGGTGTCAATCAAACCGAAAGCCTGTGTAGTTCTGCAGACAAGGGCTGAGCAATACTGACAAATCTCTCACTCCCTATATCTATTTAAGTTGCTGCATATTGCAAAATGCAGATTGTATTAGTTAAAGTTATTGATCCTACATCAATAAATATGTATTTAAGTTGGTGCATATTCCAAAATGCAGACTGTATAAGATAAAGTTATGGATCCTACTTAAATAAAGTTCCCACATATTCCAAAATGCAGATTGTATTAGTTAAAGTTAGGAATCATACATAAATAAATATTTATTTAAGTTCCCACATATTCCAAAATGCAGATTATATTAGTTAAAGTTATTGATCCTACATAAATAAATATTTATTTAAGTTCCCACATATTCCAAAATGCAGATATTAGTTAAAGTTAGGAATCCTACATAAATAAATCTTTGTTTACGTTACCACATATTCCAAAATGCAGATTGTACTAGTCAAAGTTATTGATCCTACATAAATAAATATTGATTTAAGTTGCTGCATATTCCAAAATGCAGATTGTATTAGATAAAGTTATGAATCCTACTTAAATAAAGTTCCCACATATTCCAAAATGCAGATTATATTAGTTAAAGTTATTGATCCTACATAAATAAATATTTATTTAAGTTCCCACATATTCCAAAATGTAGATTGTATTAGTTCAAGTTATGAATCCTACATCAATAAATATATTTTTGATAAAACACAAGACTTGTTTATTCTTTATCCCATCAGCAATAAAACAGACAGGCAAGTTTAAAAAACATATCAAAAAATACTTTTTTCAAGTAATAAATATTTTTAAAACATTTTCTTTTCAACAACTCCATCCGACATTTCCACAGGTTACACATTCAATGCAGATATTCATTTCCAAATTTACACAGAATCCCTTATTTGGAGTCTCTCTCTCTCTCTCTCTCTCTCTCTTACCTGTTCTTGTAGCTGTGATAGCTGCACCTTTCTCAGCTTAACCTCCAGTCTAGTAGACACTCCAGTAGTTCCCCATGGGGGTCCAGCACCAAGCTTGTGATCACCATCTCTTTTATCTGCCCCCTCCAACCTGAGGGACCAAACAGACATAACAGGCATCTCCCTGAACCAATAATACAAAGGACAGCTCAATGCACAATGTTGCAAACCCCAATAGGATCGATGCACTCAAGAGACAGTTTTCAAAATCATTCTGCAAAGTATCAATTTGAAGTAACTTCTGGAACATTGTCCATCTGCAGATCACCCTGAGCCGCCCAGACTGGCAGGCACCATTCAAACCGAAACCGAAAGCAGACAAGGGCTGAGCAATACTGACAAATCTCTCTCACTATTTTTATTTAAGTTGCTGCATATTCCAAAATGCAGATTGTATTAGTTAAAGTTAGGAATCCTACAGAAATAAACATTTTGGATAAAATATTTTTGATAAAGCACTCAGAGTCAGTTTGCAAAAACATTCTGCAAAGTATCAATTTGAAGGAACATGGGGAACTCCTGGAGCAGATCACCCTGAGCCCAGACTGGCAGGTGTTTAAGTTGCAACATATTCCACCACAATGCAGATTCTCTTAGATAAAGTTATGAATCCTACATTAATAAATCTTTATTTAAGTTCCCACTTATTCCAAAATGCAGATTGTATTAGTTAAAGTTAGGAATCCTACATAAATAAATCTTTATTTAAGTTCCCACTTATTCCAAAATGCAGATTGTATTAGTTAAAGTTAGGAATCCTACATAAATAAATCTTTATTTAAGTTCCCACATATTCCAAAATGCAGATTGTATTAGTTAAAGTTAGGAATCCTACTTAATAAATCTTTATTTAAGTTCCCACATATTCCAAAATGCAGATTGTATTAGTTCAAGTTAGGAATCCTACATCAATAAATATTTATTTAAGTTGTTTATGTATTCCAAAATGCAGATTGTATTAGATAAAGTTTTTGAATCCTACATCAATAAATATTTTTGATAAAGCACAAGACTTGTTTATTCTTTATCCCATCAGCAATAAAACGGGCACGTTTTGTTTTAATATCAACAAATACTTTTTTCAAATAATAAATATTTTAAAAACATTTTCTTTTCAACAACTCCATCCGACATTCCAAAATGCAGATTGCATTAGTTAAAGTTATCAATCCAACATAAATAAGTATTTATTTAAGTTCCCACATATTCCAAAATGCAGATTGTATTAGTTAAAGTTATGAATACTACATCAATAAGTATTTGTGATTAAATATTTTCGATAAAGCATAAGACTTGTTTATTCTTTATCCCATCAACAATAAAACGTGCACGTTTTTTTTTAAATATCAAAAAATACTTTTTCAAATAATGAATAATTTAAAAACATTTTCTTTTCAACAACTCCATCCGACATTTCCACAGGTTACACATTCAATGCAGATATTCATTTCCAAAATTTACACAGAATCCCTTATCTGGAGTCTCTCTCTCTCTCTCTCTCTCTCTCTCTCTCTTACCTGTTCTTGTAGCTGTGATAGCTGCACCTTTCTCAGTCTAGTGGGACACAGACACGCTCCATGAGGATCCAGCACCAAGCTTGTGATCACCGTCTCTTTTATCAGCCCCCTCCAACCTGAGGGACCAGACAGACATAACAGGCATTTCCCTGAACCAATAATACAAAGGACAGCTCAATGCACTGTGCTGCAAAACCCAATAGGATCGATGCACTCAAGAGTCAGTTTGCAAAATCATTCTGCAAAGTATCAATCTGAAGTAACTTCTGGAACATTGTCCATCTGCAGATCACCCTGAGCCGCCCAGACTGGCAGGCACCATTCAAACCGAAACCGAAAGCAGACAAGGGCTGAGCAATACTGACAAATCTCTGACTCCTTATTTTTATTTAAGTTGCTGCATATTCCAAAATGCAGATTGTATTAGTTAAAGTTAGGAATCCCACATAAATAAACATTTTGGATAAAATATTTTTGATAAAGCACTCAGAGTCAGTTTGCAAAATCATTCTGCAAAGTATCAATTTGAAGGAACATGGGGAACTCCTGGAGCAGATCACCCTGAGCCCAGACTGGCAGGTGTTTAAGTTGCAACATATTCCACCAAAATGCAGATTCTCTTAGATAAAGTTATGAATCCTACATTAATAAATCTTTATTTAAGTTCCCACTTATTGCAAAATGCAGATTGTATTAGTTAAAGTTAGGAATCCTACTTAATAAATCTTTATTTAAGTTCCCACATATTCCAAAATGCAAATTGTATTAGTTAAAGTTGGGAATCCTACATAAATAAATCTTTATTTAAGTTGCTGCACATTCCAAAATGCAGATTGTATTAGTTAAAGTTATGAATCCTACATAAATAAATCTTTATTTAAGTTGCTGCATATTCCAAAATGCAGATTGGATTAGTTCTAAGTTATGAATCCTACATAAATAAGTTTTTATTTAAGTTCCCACATATTATAAAATGCAGATTGTATTAGTTAAAGTTATGAATCCTACATAAATAAATCTTTATTTAAGTTGCTGCACATTCCAAAATGCAGATTGTATTAGTTAAAGTTATGAATCCTACATAAATAAATCTTTATTTAAGTTGCTGCACATTCCAAAATGCAGATTGGATTAGTTCTAAGTTATGAATCCTACATAAATAAGTTTTTATTTAAGTTCCCACATATTGCAAAATGCAGATTGTATTAGTTAAAGTTAGGAATCCTACTTAATAAATCTTTATTTAAGTTCCCACTTATTCCAAAATGCAGATTGTATTAGTTAAAGTTAGGAATCCCACATAAATAAATCTTTATTTAAGTTCCCACTTATTCCAAAATGCAGATTGTATTAGCTAAAGTTAGAAATCCTACTCTCTCTCTAATTCTCTATCTCCCTCTAATTCTCTATAATTCTCTATTATTTCTCTCTTTCCAAATCTATTCACTCTCTCTCTCTCTCTCTCTCTCTCTCTATAATTCTCTCCCCCTCCTCTAAATTATAAAAGATAAAACCTACTTTGCCCAATGTGGGTTGTTTTTCTCTCTCCCCCCTCTCTCTCCCCCCTCTCTCTCCCCCTCTCTCTCCCCCCCTCTCTCTCTCTCTCCCCCCTCTCTCTCCCCCCTCTCTCTCCCCCCTCTCTCTCCCCCCTCTCTCTCCCCCCTCTCTCTCCCCCTCTCTCTCTCCCCCCTCTCTCTCTCCCCCCTCTCTCTCCCCCTCTCTCTCTCCCCCCTCTCTCTCTCCCCCCTCTCTCTTTCTCTCTCTCCTTCCCCTCTCTCCCTCCTCTCTCTTATAAAAGATATTTTATAAATGAAAGCTCGTGGCTTTTTGAGTTTGTTTGTGCATGACTCTCTCTCTCTCTCTCTCTCTCTCCTCTCTCCCCTTCCCTCTCTCTCTCTCTCTCTCTCCCCTTCCCTGTCTCTCTCTCCACCTCTTGCTATTAAAAGATATTTTATAAATTAAAGCTCGTGGGTTTTTGAGTTTGTTTGTGCCTGTGTGACTCTCTCTCTCTCTCCCCCTCCTTTCTCTCCCCCTCCTCCCTCCTCTCCTCTTTCCCCCTCCTATCTCCCCCTCCTCTCTCTCCCCCTCCACTCTCTACCCTCCTCTGTCTCCCCATCCTCTCTCTCTCTCCCTCCTCTCCCTCTCTCCCTCCCTCTCTCTCCCTCCCTCCCTCTCCCTCCCTCTCTCAAACTCTCCAAAGCGATCTCAACTTTATTTCAGTTCTCAATGTCGCCCGTCGGACGGGCAGCTAATTGATAATTGGTGGGATTGCTGATCCTTGGGGAAGTTGTGTGGTTTTTCTGTATCTGGCAACAAAATGGCCGCCACATGTGCTCGCTGTATCTGGCAACAAAATGGCCGCCACATGTGCTCGCTGTTTCTGGCAACAAAATGGCCGCCACATATAACATATAACATATAACAACTACAGCATGGAAACAGGCCTGTCCGGCCCTACCAGTCCACGCCGACCATTCTCCCTGACCTAGTCTCATCTACCTGCACTCAGACCATAACCCTCCAATCCCCTCCTATCCATATACCTATCCAATTTACTCTTAAATAATAAAATCGAGCCAGCCTCCACCACTTCCACCGGAAGCCCATTCCATACAGCCACAACCCTCTGAGTAAAGAAGTTCCCCCTCATGTTACCCCTAAACCTTTGTCCCTCAATTCTGAAGCTATGTCCCCTTGTTGGAATCTTCCCCACTCTCAAAGGGAAAAGCCTACCCACGTCAACTCTGTCCGTCCCTCTCAAAATTTAAAAAACCTCTATCAAGTCCCCCCTCAACCTTCTACGCTCCAAAGAATAAAGACCCAACCTGTTCAACCTCTCTCTGTAGCCTAAGTGCTGAAACCCAGGCAACATTCTAGTAAATCTCCTCTGTACCCTCTCCATTTTGTCGACATCCTTCCTATAATTTGGCGACCAGAACTGCACACCATACTCCAGATTTGGCCTCACCAATGCCCTGTACAATTTCAACATTACATCCCAACTTCTATATTCGATGCTCTGATTTATAAAGGCAAGCATACCAAACGCCTTCTTCACCACCCTATCCACATGAGATTCCACCTTCAGGGAACAACGCACAGTTATTCCCAGATCCCTCTGTTCCACTGCATTCCTCAATTCCCTACCATTTACCCTGTACGTCCTATTTTGATTTGTCCTACCAAAATGCAGCACCTCACACTTATCAGCATTAAACTCCATCTGCCATCTTTCAGCCCACCCTTCCAAAAGGCCCAAGTCTCTCTGTAGACTTTGAAAATCTACCTCACTATCAACTACTCCACCTATCTTAGTATCATCTGCATATTTACTAATCCAATTTGCCACACCATCATCCAGATCATTAATGTAAATGACAAACAACAGTGGACCCAACACAGATCCTTGGGGCACTCCACTAGACACTGGCCTCCAACCTGACATACAATTGTCAACCGTTACCCTCTGGTATCTCCCATTCAGCCATTGTTGAATCCATCTTGCAACCTCACTATTAATACCCAACGATTTAACCTTCTTAATCAACCTTCCATGTGGAACCTTGTCAAATGCCTTACTGAAGTCCATATAGACAACATCCACAGCCTTGCCCTTATCAATTTCCCTGGTAACCTCTTCATGTGCTCGCTGTTTCTGGCAACAAAATGGCCGCCACATCTGCTCGCTGTTTCTGGCAACAAAATGGCCACCACATGTGCTCACTGTTTCTGGCAACAGAATGGCCTTCTGAGGCAGAGAATCCCAGATTCACAACTCTCTCTGACTGAAAAAGTTTCTCCTCATCTCCATTCTAAATGGCCGACCCCTTATTCTTAAACTGTGGCCCCTTGTTCTGGACTCCCCCAACATTGGGAACATGTCTCCTGCCTCTAATGTGTCCGACCCCTTAATAATCTTGTACATTTCGATAAGATACCCCTCGGTCTTCTAAATTCCAGCGAGTATAAGCCTGGTCTATCCAGTCTTTCTTCATATGAAAGTCCTGTCTTCCCAGGGATCGATCTAGTGAACCTTCTCTGTATGGTAGCGCAGCGGTAGAGTTGCTGCTTTACAGCAAATGCAGCGCCGGAGACTCAGGTTCGATCCTGACTACGGGTGCTGCACTGTAAGGAGTTTGTACGTTCTCCCCGTGACCTGCGTGGGTTTTCTCCAAGATCTTCGGTTTCCTCCCACACTCCAAAGATGTACAGGTATGTAGGTTAATTGGCTGGGTAAATGTAAAATGTAAAAATTGTCCGTAGTGGGTGTAGGATAGTGTTAATGTACGGGGATCGCTGGGCGGCACGGACTTGGAGGGCCGAAAAAGGCCTGTTTCCGGCTGTATATATATGATATATACTCCCTCTAAGGCTAGAATGTCTATCCTCAGATTAGGAGACCAAAACTGCACACAATACTCCAGGTGCGGTCTCACCAAGGCCCTGTACAACTGCAGCAGAACCTCCCTGCTCCTAAACTCAAATACTCTTACTATGAATGCCAACATACCATTCACTTTCTTCACTGCCTGCTGCACCTGCACGCTTGCTTTCAATGACTGGTGCACCATGACACCCAGGTCACGTTGCATCTCCCCTTCTCCTAATCGGCCACCATTCAGGTAATACTCTGCTTTCCTGTTCTTGCCGCCAAAGTGGATAACCTCACATTTATCCACATTATATTGCATCTGCCATGCATTTGCCCACTCGCCTAATCTATCCAAGTCACTCTGCAGCCTCCTAGCATCCCCCTCGCAGGTAACACTGCCACCCAGCTTCGTGTCATCCGCAAACTTAGAGATGTTGCATTCAATTCCCTCGTCCAAATCATTAATATATATTGTAAATAGCTGGGGTCCCAGCACTGAGCCTTGCTGGAACCCCACTAGTCATTGCCTGCCATTCCGAAAAGGACTCGTTTATTCCTACTCTTTGCTTCCTGTCCGCCAACCAATTCTCTATCCACCTCAACACTGAACCCTCAATACCGTGTGCTTTAAGTTTGTACATCGACTGGTTCACCCTTATCCACTCTACTAGTTACATCCTCGAAAAATTCTATAAGATTCGTCAGACATGATTTGCCTTTGGTAAATCCATGTTGACTTTGTCCGATGATTTCACCACTTTCCAAATGTAATGCTATCATATCTTTAATAACTGACTCTAGCATTTTCCCCACTACCGATGTTAGGCTAACTGGTCTATAATTCCCCATTTTCTCTCTCCCTCCCTTTATAAAAAGTGAGGTTACATTAGCTACCCTCCAATCCTCAGGAACTACTCCAGAATCTAAAGAGTTTAGAAAAATTATCACTAATGCATCCAGTATTTGTGAGGCTACTTCCTTAAGCACTCTGGGATGTAGCCTATCTGGCCCTGGGGATTTATCGGCCTTTAATCCATTTAATTTACCTAACACCACTTCCCGACTAACCTGGATTACCCTCAGTTCCTCCATCTCATTAGACCCCCGGTCCCCTGCTATTTCCGGCAGACGGTTTATGTCTTCCTTAGTGAAGACAGAACCAATTGGTCTGCCATCTCCTTGTTCCCTATGACCAATTCACCTGTTTCCGACTGCAAGGGACCTACATTTGCCTTAACTAATCTTTTTCTCTTGACATATCTATAAAAGCTTTTGCAGTCTGTTTTTATGTTCCTTGCCAGTTTTCTCTCATAATCTATTTTCCCTTTCCTAATTAATCCCTTTGTCCTCCTCTGCTGGACTCTGAATTTCTCCCAGTCCTCTGATATGATACTTTTTCTGGCTAATTTATATGTTTCATCTTTTGTTTTAATACTATCCTTGATGTCCCTTGTTAGCCACGGATGCACTACCTTTCCTGGTTTGTTCTTTTGCTAAACTGGGATGAACAATTGTTGTAGTTCATCCATGCGGTCTTTAAATGCCTTCCATTGCATGTCCACCGTCAACCCTTTAAGTATAAATTGCCGGTCTATCTTGGACAATTCATGTCTCATACCCTCAAAGTTACCTTTCTTTAAGTTCAGAACACTTGTTTCTGAATTGACTTTGTCACTCTCCATCATAATGAAGAACTACACCATATTATGGTCACTTTTGCCCAAGGGGCCTCGCACAACAAGACTGCTAACTAACCCTTCCTCGTTAGTCAATACCCAGTCTAGAATGGCCTGCTCTCTCGTTGGTTCCTCGACATGTTGGTTTAGAAAACCATCTCACAAACATTCCAAGAAATCCTCTTCCTCAGCACCCCTGCCAGTTTGGTTCACCCAATCTATATGTAGATTGAAGTCACCCATTATAACTGCTGCACCTTTAGTGCACGCATTTCAAATTTCCTGTTTGAGTGCACGCATTTCTAATTTCGCTGTTTCTGTCAACAAAATGGCCACCACATGTGCTCGCTGTTTCTGTCAACAAAATGTCCGCCGCATGTGCTCGCTGTTTCTGTCAACAAAATGGCCTTCTGAGGCAGAGAATCCCAGATTCACAACTCTCTGACTGAAAAAGTTTCTCCTCATCTCCATTCTAAATGGCCGACCCCTTATTCTTAAACTGTGGCCCCTTGTTCTAGACTCGCCCAACATTGGGAACATGTCTCCTGCCTCTAACGTGTCCAACCCCTTAATAATCTTATATGTTTCGATAAGATCCCCTCTCATCCTTCTATACAAGCCTAATCGCTCCAGTCTTTCAACATATGACAGTTCCACCATTCTGGGAATTAACCTAGTAAACCTACGCTGCACGCCCTCAATAGCAAGAATATCCTTCCTCAAATTTGGAGACCAAAACTGCACACAGTACTCCAGGTGCGGTCTCACTAGGGCCCTGTACAACTGCAGAAGGACCTCTTTGCTCCTATACTGAACTCCTCTTGTTATGAAGGCCAACATGCCATTGGCTTTCTTCACTGCCTGCTGTACCTGCATGCTTCCTTTCAGTGACTGAAGCACTAGGACACCCAGATCTCGTTGTACGTCCCCTTTTCCTAACTTGACACCATTCAGATAATACTCTGCCTTCCTATTCTTACCACCAAAGTGGATAACCTCACACTTATCCACATTAAACTGCACCTGCCATGTATCTGCCCACTCACACAACCTGTCCAAGTCACCCTGCAACCTCATAGCATCTTCCTCACAGTTCACTCTGCCACCCAGCTTTGTATCATCTGCAAATTTGCAGTCTGCAGTCGCTCCAGTCTTTCGACATACGACAGTCCCGCCATTCCGGGGATTAACCTGGTGAACCTACGCTGCACGCCCTCAATAGCAGGGACGTCCTTCCTCAAATTTGGAGACCAAAACTGCACGCAGTACTCCAGGTGCGGTCTCACCAGGGCCCTGTACAGTTGCAGAAGGACCTCTTTGCTACTAAACTCAAACTAGGAGACCAAAACTGATCTATTGTGTACATGGTTGGAGGTGTGAATGTAAAACAAGGGGCCGAAGCTGCCTTCATGTCTGGTTACTCCAATGTGATCATCACTTCTATTGTGTAGCCCTGAGCTCTGGAATAAAGTGGAGATAGGTTTGGAGAGTTTGAGAAAGGGAGGGAGGGAGGGAGGGAGGGAGGGAGAGGGAGAGAGAGAGAGAGAGAGAAACGGGGAGAGAGAGAGAGATTCACCCACGTACAAACAAACTGAAAAAGCTTTGAGCTTTAATTTATAGAAACAGAAACATAGACAATAGGTGCAGGAGGAGGCCATTCGTCCCTTCGAGCCTGTACGCACCGCCATTCAATACGATCATGGCTGATCATCCAGCTCAGTAACCCGTACCTGCCTCCTCTCCATTACCCCCTGATCCCTTTAGCCACAAGGGCCACATCTAACTCCCTCTTAATGCACGGTGGTATTTGCTTACTAAAATGGCGGGGTAGCTTACTGAAATGGCTGGGGCAGAGCGCACAGCTGGCGTGGTTTGCTTACTAAAATGGCGGGGGTTCTTACTGAAATGGCGGGTTTCCTTACTGAAATGGCGGGGTTGCTTACTAAAATGGCGGGGGCAGAGCGCACAGCGGCGCGGATTGCTTACTAAAATGGCGGGAGGAGAGTGCACAGCAGCGGTATTTGCTTACTAAAATGGCGGGGTAGCTTACTGAATGGCTGGGACCGAGCGCACAGCGGCGGGGTTTGCTTACTAAAATGGCGAGAGGAAAGCGCACATCGGCGGTATTTGCTTACTAAAATGGCGCGGTAGCTTACTGAATGGCTGGGACAGAGCGCACAGCGGCGGGGTTTTCTTACTAAAATGGCGGGGGTAGTGGAGCGGCGGTATTTGCTTACTAAAATGGCGGTGTAGCTTACAGAATGGCTGGGACAGAGCGCACAGCGGCGGGGTTTGCTTACTAAAATGGCGGGAGGAAAGCGCACATCGGCGGTATTTGCTTACTAAAATGGCGGTGTAGCTTACTGAATGGCTGGGACAGAGCGCACAACGGCGGGGTTTGCTTACTAAAATGGCGGGGGTAGTGGAGCGGCGGTATTTGCTTACTAAAATGGCGGTGTAGCTTACTGAATGGCTGGGACAGAGCGCACAGCGGCGGGGTTTGCTTACTAAAATGGCGGGAGAGAGCGCACAGCGGCGGTATTTGCTTACTAAAATGGCGGTGTAGCTTACTGAATGTCTGGGACTGAGCGCACAGCGGCGGGGTTTGCTTACTAAAATGGCGGGGGCAGTGATAGCGGCGGGGATTGCTTACTGAAATGGCTGGGACAAAGCGCACAGCGGCGGGGTTTGCTTACTAAAAGGGCGGGATGGCTTACTAAAATGGCGGGGGCAGAGCGCACAGCGGCGGGGTTTGATTACTGAAATGGCGGGGGGAGAGCGTATAGCGGCGGGGTTTGCTTACTAAAATGGCGTGGAGGGAGCGAACTGCGGCGGTATTTGCTTACTAAAATGGCTGGGAAAGAGCGCACAGCGGCGGGGTTTGCTTACTAAAATGGCGTGGGCAGTGAGAGCGGCGGTATTTGCTTACTGAAATGGCGGGGTTTGCTTAGGATTCCTAAGTTGAACTGATACAATCTGCATTTTGGAATATGTGGCAACTGGAATAAATATAGAGAGTCAGAGAGAGAGAGTGCACTTGCCTCTTTTATTGATTATGGGATAAAGAATAAACAAGAGTTGTGTGTTTTATCCAAAATATTTATTAATGTAGGATTCATAACTTGAACAAATACATTCTGCATTTTGGAATATACAGCAACTTAAATAAATATTTATTTATGTAGGATTCAGAAATTGAACTAATACAATCTGCATTTTGGAATATGTAGCAGCTGGAATAAATATAGAGTCAGAGAGAGAGAGAGAGGGAGAGAGAGAGAGAGAGTAAGGCAGAGACAGGGGACAGTGCTAACATCCATCCACAGAACAGAGGGACAACTGGTATAAACTTGCCTCATTGTCTGGAGTGGCTTCCAAATCAGTAGATACTGGGATCTGAAGGCTACGCTCCAAAGCCCCCATTCTGACCACAACCGACTGACTAGCTAATTAATTTATTGCATCGTATGGGAGGCATATTCGCAATCTTGTTTTACTCCTGTACAATGACAATAAAGATATATTGTATTGTATTGTATTGTACAACTGCAGAAGGACCTCCTTGCTCTTAAACTCAAATTAGGAGACCAAAATTGCACACAATACTCCAGGTGTGGTTTCATAAGTTATTTAAGATAATTAGGCGATTGGACACATTAGAGGCAGGAAACATGTTCCCAATGTTGGGGGAAGTCCAGAACCAGGGGCCACACAGTTTAAGAATAAGGGGTCGGCCATTTAGAACGGAGATGAGGAAGAACTTTTTCAGTCAGAGAGTGGTGAAGGTGTGGAATTCTCTGCCTCAGAGGGCAGTGGAGGCCAGTTCGTTGGATGCTTTCAAGATAGAGCTGGATAGAGCTCTTAAGGATAGCGGAGTGAGGGGGTATGGGGAGAAGGCAGGAACGGGGTACTGATTGAGAATGATCGGCCGTGATCGCATTGAATGGTGGTGCGTACAGGCTCGAAGGGCTGAATGGCCTCCTACTGCACCTATTGTCTATTGTCACCAGGGATTAGACAAGTTAGATGCAGGAAACAAGTTAGGTGTTTCAATCTGTGTGCATTGGCGTGTCAATCAGTGTGCACAGGCGTGTCAACCAGTGTGCACAGGCGTGTCAACCAGTGTGCACAGGCGTGTCAACCAGTGTGCATAGGCGTGTCAATCAGTGTGCATAGACGTGTCAATCAGTGTGCATATCTCTCCCAGCCAGGGGAGAAAAAGCGCCTCTGATTGGCCGCCGCGCCCAAGGCTATGGCGTCATCTGTTGCCAGGGGTGGAAAGAGGCCTTTGATTGGATACCGCGCCATAGCGCGCATCGTCATCTGTTGCCGGGGGGCAGACGATTGGCCGACGTCTCCTGTTGCCGGGGTGTAAAGGGACCTCTGATTGGCCACCACGCCCATGTCAATGGCATCATCTGTTGCCGGGGTAGAACGGGACCGCTGATTGGTCGCCGCGCCCATGCCTATGGCGTCATCTGTTGCCAGGACATAAAAGGGATGTCTGATTGGCTGCCGCGCCCATGTCCAAAGCGTCATTTAGTGCTAGGGGAGAAAGAACGCCGCTGATTGGTCACCACGTCACAGCGCATTGCGTCATCTGATGCTAGGGAGAAAGAGCACCGCTGATTGGCCGCCGCACCCATTTCTATAAAGGTCATTTAGTGCTAGGGGAGAAAGAACGCCGTTGCTTGGTCTGCGCGTCACAGCGCATGACGTCATTGATGCTAGGAGAGAAAGAGCACCGCTGATTGGCCGCCACGCCCATGTCAATGGCGTCATCTGTTGCCGGTCTACTCATAAACACCTCGATCCGTGACCATATCACCCCCCCCCCCCCCCCCTTTACAAACTCCACTGGCTCCCCATCCCCCCCCCCCAGAGAATCCAGTACAAAATCCTCCTCATGACCTACAAAGCCCCTCCATAACCTGGCCCCATCCTACCTGACCGACCGCCCTCCCTCCCTCCCTCCACAGGCACACTCCCCACCCACCCGCCTGCACCCTCCGCTCTGCCGCCCGCTGCCAATCTCCTATCATCCCCCCCACATCCCGACCAAACTCAGTTCCAGGGCTTTCTCCATCATAGCTGCTCCCACCCTATGGAACTCACTACCCCAAACCGTCAGAGACTCCCCCACACTCACCACATTCAAAACATCACTGAAGTCTCACCTGTTCAGTACTGCCTTCAACCGTTGAAGGTCACCTCACCTTCTGTCTCCTTTCTCTGTTCATTTATTTATTTACTTATTTATCTATTTATTCATTTCCCTATGTTCTCTAAATCTCTGTAAAGCGTCTTTGAGTGTATGAAAAGCGCTATATAAATAAAATACATTATTATTATTATTATAGTGTCAGGACCCATCTAGGAGTGTTTATGGTTACACATGGTGTCAGGATGTTGCCAGCTGTGTGTGGGATTACACATGGTGTCAGGATGTTGCCAGCAGTGTGTGGGATTACACATGGTGTCAGGATGTTGCCAGCAGTGTGTGGGATTACACATGGTGTCAGGATGTTGCCAGCTGTGTGTGGGATTACACATGGTGTCAGGATGTTGCCAGCAGTGTGTGGGATTACACATGGTGTCAGGATGTTGCCAGCAGTGTGTGGGATTACACATGGTGTCAGGATGTTGCCAGCAGTGTGTGGGATTACACATGGTGTCAGGATGTTGCCAGCAGTGTGTGGGATTACACATGGTGTCAGCATGTTGCCAGCAGTGTGTGGGATTACACATGGTGTCAGGATGTTGCCAGGAAGTATGTGAGGCTTCACTATGCACACATTCTCACCTGGGTGTGCACAGGATTTCACAGATCTCTTCCACAACCTGATGCATTGCCAAAGCCTTGTACAATTAACGCCTGGAGGAATTGAAATAATACAGAGTAAACAGTGGGTGTAGGATATGTTAGAGTTCCTCCTGAATAGATTTTAAATTCTCTTCGATCTCCCCAAGATTTTTCTTCATTCTTTTCAGAATCCTCTTCTCTTCCTCCCGGATATCTGCCAGTACCCGCTGCTCTTTCTTAGTGAGAACCTGGTGCAGTTCAGCAAACTGGGATGTGATCTTGGACTGAAGGTTGTGTGACTGTTCCTGTGAAATGAAAGGTGAAGATCAATATTTCATGTCACTGATTATGATGATTCCTCACGTCTTTACTGGTGACATTTGACCTGTGCATTTTTATTTGCTTTGGCAATTCAATAGTTTTTCTAAATGCTTCTAAAATATCGTGAGGGTAATCTTACAACCCATCAATCCTCTACCCCTAATGCAATTCCCAGCTGCCTATTCCTTCTCACGTGTCCATTAATTCCCATTTATCCATCCACCACCCTCTAGTGGGGTGCCGCAAGGCTCATTGCTGGGACCGCAGTTATTTACAATATATATTAACGATTTAGACGAGGGAATTAAATGTAATATCTCCAAGTTTGCAGATGCCACAAAGCTGGGCGGCAGTGTGAGCTGCAAGGAGGATGTTGTGAGGCTGCAGGGTGAGTTGGATAGGTTGGGTGAGTGGGCAGATGCAGTAAAATATGGATAAATGTGACGTTATGCACTTTTGTGGCAAGAACAAGAAGGCAGATTATTAGATTGGGTGTCCTTGTTCATCAGTCACTTAAAGTTAGGATGCAGGTACAGCAGGCAGTGAAAGTAAGCATGCAGGTAGAGCAGGCAGTGAAGAAACCTAATGGCATGTTGGCCTTCATTGTGAGAGGATTTGGGTTTTGGAGCAAGGAGGTCCTACTGCAGGTGTGCAGGGTCCTGTTGAGACCACACCTGGAATATTGTGTGCAGTTTTGGTTTCCTAAATTAAGGAAGGACATTCTTGCTATTGATGGAGTGCAGTGTAGGTTCATCAGGTTAATTACCGGGATGGCAGGACTGACACATAATGAAAGAATTGGTCGACTGGGCTTGTATTCACTGGAACTTCGAAGGATGAGAGGGGATCTTATAGAAACATGTAAAATTCTTAAGGGATTGGAGAGGCTAGATGTGGGGAAAAATGTTCCTGATGTTGGGGGAGTCCAGAACCAGGGGTTATAGTTAAAGAATAAGGGGTAGGTCATGATCATATTGAATGGTGGTGTTGGCTCGAAGGGCCAAATGGCCTACTCTTGCACCTATTTTTCTATTTTCTGTTTAGGACTGATATAATAATAATAATAATAATATATTCCTTTATTCGTCCCACACAGGTGAAATTTACAATGAGGTGAGGACAATTATTTCACCCAAAGAGTTGTGGATCTATGGAATTCTCTGCCTCGGAAAGCAGTGGAGGCCAATACCCTGGATGTTTTCAAGCGTTAGATGTAGCTATTTGGGCTCACGGAATCAAGGAATATGGGGGAAAAGCAGAAACGGGGTACTGAATTTGGATGATCAGCCATGATCATACTAAATGGCGGTGCTGGCTTGAAGGGCCGAATGGCCTACTCCTGCACCTATTGTCTCTGCAGCGCCCGAGGCCAGGATCGAACCCGGTCCCCAGAACTGGGAGACAGCAGCAATACGTGTGTCAGTCACTGCGCTGCCCTGTTATTACACACATCACAGGGATCAAACCTGCACAAGATCAGGAAATCGAAACTTATAGCCTCACCAGAACTCCAGAAATCTTCTCTTTCTGTTGCTGCTCCATTTGCTGGATCCCTGATTTATCTTTTGTGAGAGACTGGATGGAAGATTTCACCTGATCCTGGAATTGTGTTTGGGAATCAGAAAATTAAATGGTTGAACAGTAAAAATTGAATTAAACAATGATGCGTTTAAAATCGGTTTGCTTTTACCTTGTGGTTTTCAACAGCTTCTTTAACCGGCATGAAGCTGTGAGACTTGTGTTCCCGCCCAGCTGCACAAACCAGGCAGATCAGCTTCTTATCAGTTTCACAAAACAGCTTCAGTTCTTCCTGATGTTCCTCGCAGTGAAGTTTACTTTCCTTCTCTGGAATTATTTCCCGATTCAGGCTCAGTGTTCGAGCTTTCTCAGCCAGTCTAACTAAGGCCCGATTCACCCTGAGGGTGCGGTCTGTAAACTCCTCTCTACATTCCGGGCTGGAGTTTCTCTCCTCCCTGTCCCAACTCTGTGTGATACAGGAGGCAGAAGTTGTGCCCGCACTCCAGTGTAACCGGATCGGTGAAGAAATCCAGGCAGATGGGACAAACTATCTCCTCCGCTAAACTCTCGACCTGGTCTTTCGAAGCCATTGTAACTCCGCCACTTCCTGGTTCAAAACCTTTGGCGCAGCTGCTGAACCCTTGCAGTATCGGGGCACGGCTGAGGGGAGGCGGAGCTCAGCCCCGTCAATCACAGCCCTGACCAATAAGTGGATGCTATTTGATACAAGCTGCCTGTAAATTTCATTCCCTTAAACTAAATACATCAGTGTTTCCCATCGTGAATTGTTCATTATATTAGGCTGCACAATGATATTATATCCACAGCAAACACTGTCATTTCATTTAACAGTCTCATGTGCAAACTTGTCGTATGTTGAAAGGCTGGAGCGATTGGGCTTGTATACACTGGAATTTATAAGGATGAGGGGGGGTCTTATTGAAACATATAAGGTAATTAGGGGATTGGACACATTAGAGGCAGGAAACATGTTCCCAATGTTGGGGGAGTCCAGAACAAGGGGCCAAAGTTTAAGAATAAGGGGTAGGCCATTTAGAACGGAGACTAGGAAGAACTTTTTCAGTCAGAGAGTGGTGACGGTGTGGAATTCTCTGCCTCAGAGGGCAGTGGAGGCCAGTTCGTTGGATGCTTTCAAAAGAGAGCTGGATAGAGCTCTTAAGGATAGCGGAGTGAGGGGGTATGGGGAGAAGGCAGGAACGGGGTACTGATTGAGTGATCAGCCATGATCGCATTGAATGGCGGTGCTGGCTCGAAGGGCTGAATGGACTACTCCTGCACCTATTGTCTATTGTCTATTGAATTTAACTCAATGAGCCAATTATACTCTATCGTCACATGAACCAAGGGACAGTGAAATGCTTTGCTTTTGCTTGCAATCCGGTAAAATACAGACCTCCCCCAGGCAGTACAGAGAGAGTCGCCACGTTTCTGGGGCCGACAAAGTTGCGGGATGTTTATGGAACTGTCTATATTTCCCCGCAGCGGCGAACCAGGTCCCGCCGCACGAGGCAGCAGGCGCCCCCCGCGCCGCCCCCCTTCCCCCTCGGCTCTGATTTTTGCACAGTGGGGGCAAATTTCAAGGGTCATGTTTTATCACACAGCGTGGTGGGTGCCTGGAACGTGCTGCTGGAGTGGTGGCATTGCATAGTCTGATCTGGGCTGAAGGGACTGATCTAGTTCTTTGTGGCCATCAACTAAACCGACAGGTTCATTATAGCTCCCATTCCCAGCTCCTCCCCCACAACCATTAGGTTCTTGGACCGACCTGCACTTCCCGCGTTTGGCCCATATCCCTCCAAACCTGCCCTATCCATGTATCTGTCCAACTACTTCATAAACGTTGTGATAGTCTCTGCCCAACTACCTCCTGCAGCATTTCGATTTATTCACAAAATGCTGGAGTAACTCAGCAGGTCAGGCAGCAACTCGGGAGAGAAGGAATGGGTGACGTTTCGGGTCGAGACCCTTCTTCTCTCCCGAGATGCTGCCTGACCTGCTGAGTTACTCCAGCATTTTGTGAATAGACAATAGACAATAGGTGCAGGAGTAGGCCATTCAGCCCTTCGAGCCAGCACCGCCATTCAATGCGATCATGGCTGATCACTCTCAATCAGTACCCCGTTCCTGCCTTCTCCCCATACCCCCTCACTCCGCTATCCTTAAGAGCTCTATCCAGCTCTCTCTTGAAAGCATCCAACGAACTGGCCTCCACTGCCTTCTGAGGCAGAGAATTCCACACCTTCACCACTCTCTGACTGAATAAATCGATTTGTACCAGCATCTGCAGTTATTTTCTTATGCCTCCTCCAGCAGCTCGTTCCATATACCCACCACCCATATTGTGTTACCCCTCAGGTTCCTATTAAATCTTTCCACCCCCACCTTAAACTTATGTCCTCTGGTTCTCGATTCCTCTACTCTTGGCAAGAGACTGTACATCTTCCCGATCTGTTCCTCTCGTGATTTTTTAGTCCTCTCTAAGGTCACCCCTCATCCTCCTGCGCACCAAGGTAGAGAGTTCCAGCCTGCTCAACCTCTCCTGATAGCTCGGGCCCTTGAGTCCTGGCAACATCCTCGTAAAACCTCTTTCCCTCTGATTATGCGCACTCATTATTGCAATAACAGGACGTTGCATTGTCGATAAACCGCCGTTCATCACAGATGGGGATGTTTAGAATTGCACAACGCTCAGGTTTGTTGACTTCCCATCAGCGTCTGAAGCAATGGAAGCCTGATTGGGGCAGGCACTCCACCAGCAGGCGCAGTGGAGGATAAGCCCATGTCAGCATCAAACACGTTGAAGTGGAAATGGTGAAGGGCATCAGGCTCCTTGGCGTAAATATCATCAACGATCTATGGCGGATCAACCACACTGCAGACACAGCCAAGACGCCGCACTGACACCTGTACTTCATCAGTGGACTGAGGCAATTCGGCATGTCGCCAAACATGTGGTCAGGACAAGACAGTCTGAGCTATAGGCAGAGATTGAGTAGGTTGGGACTCTATTCCTTGGAGTGCAGGAGGATGAAGGGTAACCTTATAGAGCTGTATAAGGTCATGAGAGGAATAGATTGGGTGAACAGAGTCTCTTGCCCAGAGTAGGTGATTCGAGGACCAGACGACTTAGGTTTAAGGTGAAGGGGAAAAGATTTAATAAGAACCTGAGCGGTAACTTTTTGGCACAATGAGTGGTGGATTTGTGGAACAAACTGCCAGAGGATGTGGTTGAGGCAGGGACTATCCCATCATTTAAGGAGCAGTTAGACAGGCACATGGATGGGCCAGGTTTGGAGGGATATGGACCAAAAGCTGGGACTAGTGTAGCTGGAACATGTTGGCTGCTGTCTCACTCTATCATTCTATTACTCTGGCAAACCTCCAAGATTCACCATAAAATGCGCACTGTCTGTTTACGTCACAGCTTGGTTTGGGAAAAGAGCGCGAGAAATTTCAGAGAATTGTGGATGAGGCCCTGACCCGACTCAATCTGCACTTATTTCTGTCTCGGAGAAGCAGACAACATAATCAAATACGTCCCACCCCGGCCATTCCCTTTTCTCCCTGCTCTTGTTGGGCAGAAGGTACAGAACCTTGGAAGGGCGCACTGCCAGTCTCAGGTGCAGCCTCCTCCCCTCTGTTATCGAGCTTCTGAACGGTCTTTCCATCAGCTGGTCATTAGGTGTTGAAGGGTCATTTTTTGTGCTGCACTGATCTGTATCTTGTTTTCTCTGTTGCGTGGTAGTTGGAGGTTATTTTTCTGACGAGAGAGATGTTTACAGTGGACCTTACTTTACTTTAGACATACAGCATGGAAACAGGCCCATCGATCACCAATTCACTCCTTTTCTAGAGAGATGCTGTCAGACCCGTTGAATTCCTGCAGCTTTTTGTGTCTGTCATCAATTCACACTTATTCTCTGTTGTCCCATTTTCCCACCTACTCCCCACACACTTGGGGCTTTTACAGAAGGCCAATAAACATACAAACCGGCATGTCCTTTGATTGTGGGAGGAAACTAGAACACCCGGAGGAAATCCACGAGGCCACAAGGAGAATGTGCAAACTTAGAACAGTCAGCAGCTGAGGTCAGGATCGAACCCGGGTCCCTGGCCTTGAGGCAGCGGCTCTTCCCGCTGCTCCACAGTACCTCAGAAATATTAAGCCTTCTCTTTCCAAATACCCCATACTGCCGCCAAGACTTTCTGTTTTTTTTCTTGGCAGTTTATGGGCAGATTCACATTCCAATCGCCCATTGAACTGGAAAAACTAAAATAAAAACACAGATGCTGAAAATCCCAAATGAAGACGTACAGTAAGATGCAAGAAATACTCAGAAGGTTGGTTAGCGTTTGTAGAGAAAGAAACGGAATTAATGACTCAGGTTGAACACCATTCGTCATCAGTATTTGATTTGGAATGTAAGGTCTGTTTCACCTTGCTGTTGCTGCCTGACCTGCTGAGTATTTGGGCCAATTTTTGCTTCTATTGCACATTTTAAAGCCTCAACGTTTTAAGCCATGCATTTGGCTTGGGCTTCGGGTGTGGTAACAGGTGACAAAAGTCACTTATTAAACCAGATTCCCGCTGTTTCTGCAATTGTCAAAGTGAATTCTCAAAGTTACAGCTGGTCTGTGGTCGCACCGCGTGGCGTTGCTGCCATCTAGTGGCAGAACCAAGATGTGCAAACAGTCCTGTTCCCGATTAACAGAACACGGTTTGGTGCAGAGATACAGTACGGAAACAGGCCTTTCGGCCCCCCGAAGATAGACACAAAAAGCTGGAGTAGGTCAGCGGGTCAGGCAGCATCTCTGGTGAACAGGATTCGGAGACGTTTCGGGTCGAGACCCTTCTTCTGATTGGGAAAGTGAAACGAGATATATCGACAGTGGTACAAAGATTGTCAACAAATGAAAGAAAGATACGTGAACAAATAATGATGATAAAAGAAGCAGGCCATTGTTGGCTGTGAGCTCGGTGAAAACGAGTTACAGGCAATGAAACTCACCAGGACAACAGTGAAACTAGTACAACGACCAGGGTGGGGGAGGGACTGAATCCACCACCACCATCGATCACCCGTTCACACCAGTTCTATGTTATCCCACTTTCTCATCCACTCTCTATACACCAGGGGCTACTTCACAGGGGCCAACTAACCTACAAACCCGCACGTCTTTGGGATGTGGGAGAAAAGCGGAGCAACTAGAGGAAACCGAGATTAGCTTGGCATTGTACTGTTCCACGTTCTATGTGGGCCGAAGAGACTGTTCTAGTTCTACATGGCCATCAACACCGAGAGACCCATTGTATCTCCCACTCCCAACATTCAGCTTTATTCTTCTGCCTTCCAGTAATTTCCGATTTCATTCCTCTCTCCTATTTACACCTCCCGAGTCAGACCTTTACCGCCCTCTTCCGAACGACATGAACACCAATTCATTCACTCTGATATAACAGACTGTAGCTCTTGAAAATCCTCCTTCAGACCAAACAAGGGTCCCGACCCTGAAGCGTGATCTGTCCATTTCCATCCACAGATGCTGCCTGGCCCGCTGAGTTCCTCCAGCGCTTTGTTGATATTTTCCCCGCACCCCCATTATATTTCAACAGATTTCTTGTATCTACCATTTCCAATATTCACTTTGCCTTCTCTCACTGGAGGGAATTTCCGATGTCATTCCCCTCTCCTGTCTCCACCTGCCCCCCCCCCTCCCCATACTCGCCTTTACGCCGCTGTTGAAGTCCGCACCAACCCCGCTGGTGCCGCGTTGTGACTCGGGGCCAGTTTAGGACCCGCCGCCCGCGGCTGTTGCTGAACCCGCGGAGCCCGCGGGAAGGGAAATTGTTTCAATCTTTATATTTTCACAAAAGTGTTTCTGTTCCGATGACGGACACGGTTAACGCGTTAAAATGAACGGATCGACAGCTCTGATTCCACTTGCTATTTATTTCACTCTTCCCACATTTACATTCCCCCTGGTTTTATTTCCGCGCTCACTGGGGTTTTTTACGACGCGGAATTTGGGGATTAAATGGGAGCAGTTCGGCGCCGACCTGTTGTCCACCGGGTTTCTGCCCCACAGCCCCTGAGCCCCGCTCCTGACGCCGGTCCCGGGACCCGACCCTTTTACACACCCGGAGCGGAACCGGAGCAGATTCTCAGCCAGTTTCCATCCCAAGGCCAGAAGAAAGGATAAAGTTTCCCCGTGAATTTATTCCCAGTGAAAGTGTGGAGATGGGACTTGGTGGCCGCGTCGTAAAATGAAACTGTCCCGGACTCGTAACTGAGATAAACTCCCACCCTCCCGGGGATGGGACGGGCGGGGAGAGGGGATGGAGGGGAGGTGAGTGCAACAAACAGGTGACCCATCCGCCAGATGCTCCAGACTCCAGTCTCCGGGGTCGGTGTGACCCATCCCTTCCTCTCCACAGACTCTGCGGCGACTCCCAGCCTCCAGCCCTCACTCCCCGCCACCTCCACCTCCCAGTAATGTCTCCCCGATGTGAACCCCTCCGATCCCAGCACACACGACCAGTTTGTAAACCTCTTCCCGGTGTCAGGGAGACTCCTCTGGGTCCCGGTCAGTCTCACCCTCTTCCGATCCTCAGACACCTCGAGCTGCGCATGCGCTGTTTCCACATCCAGGGTGACGGAGACTGGGGGGAGAAGCAGAGAATCAGAGAGTCCCCGGGGGGGGGGGGTCGGGGGGAGACTCCGGCAGCGCGGCCCCGGGACCGGGGGAGAGGCCACTCGGCCTCAGGCACAGGCGGGCGGACAACTGAAACCCTGCCCGGGGTTTCACCCACAACCACATCGGGTGGACAACAGACATCTCACAGTGAAAGGGGGCAGACACGAGGGGCCAGATGAACTGCCCCTGTTTCTATGAGTGGAGGGTGAGGGAGAGGGAGGGGTGGCTTGGACCATGGAAGGAAGCAGAGGTTGAATGATCGGGTGTTGGACAGAATGGGTGGAGACTTGTGGTTGTGGGGTCGTTGAAAGAGAGCGGATTCACGGGTGGATTTGATGGGTGTGTTCAACTAACACACCGATCTCATTGTAAACGAATATATGAACTTCACTGAGGGACTTGACAATGTTCCGCGTGCAAGGCTGGTCCAGAAAGCGAAGGCAGGTGGGATCCAAGGCGAGCTGGTGAAATGGATCCAAAATTGGCTTGGTGGTTGGAGGTAGAAGGTATCGGTAGAAGGATGATTTTTCTGCTTGGAGGTCTGTGGCTGGTGATGTGTAGCAGAGATCGGCGCTGCAACCTTTGCTGTTTATGTTATATGATCATGGCTTGGATGTGAATGTGGGAGGTGTGATTAGTAAGTTTGTGGAGGAAGCAAAAATTGTGGATAGCGGGGAAGGTTGTCAAAGTCTGCAGCAGGATGCAGGGTAATTATCTAAACCTTATTCGGATGCAGGGAAATCAATTCACGAGAGTGCTGGTTTATATAGAGAGCAAGGAATTTGAAAGTGGATCTGAGATTTAGGTTTTACTGGAACAAGTGGACCCGATGGGCCCAAACCTCTCCTGCATTGGTACAGCACCCTCTCCTCCCTCCCTCTCCCCGTCCCTCCATTCCATCCCCCTCAACCCCACGTTTTTCTTCCCTCTCCCTCCCTCCCTCCCACCTCCCCCCTCCCTCCCTAGGAGATAGATTTAAACATGAAAATGCGAATAACTTAAAAAATATAACACCGATTTCAATGAAACGTCTTCCATTAGCACCAAAAGGATGACGCTGAGTAAGGTGGGCTTAAGATCGTCACGCTATCGTGTACCGTTTTGGCTGTAGTTCAGGAACAAACAAACAAGATTTACACTGAGAGCGGGTGATATCTGGAACATGTTATAGAGCAGGGGGTGGAATGAGATATCATCACTATATTTGAGGCACTTAAGTAGGTGAGGTGCAGAAGAATGCCGATGTAATGCGGGCAAATAGATTAGTGTAGCTGGGAAAAGAATGGTCAGGGTCGGACTCTGTAATGTACAACCATGGCTCTCAGGTCCAAGAGCACTGAATGACTGAGTCTCCACAGCCACTGGTGCAGGGTCGTTCCCCAATCTCTGCGTGCAGTAATGTCTCCTTATCTCTGTCCTGCATGGTGTAGCCCACATTCTGAGAGGGTGCCAGCTCTCTAGAGATCCCTCAGACAGGGGAACCATCCTCCCTGCATCCAGCCCACTGAGCCCTGTAAAAACTCTGTGTTTCACTGAGATCTCCTCTAATACACCTGAACTCTCGAGTAAACAGGCCTGGTCCACTCAATCTCACCGCGCACAGCAAAATCAGTGTCCCAGAGACAGGTATTGTCAATCTTTGCCGCATTCTACTCTGTGTAAGGATTATCATGCTGTAGGTATGAAAAAACTAAAGATCACAAGAAAATAGCAGGAGTAGCCTCCACTCCTCAGACCGGCTCCGCCATTCAATGTGATCCTGACTGATCTAAGATGGCACCAATTCCTGTTCTATGTGAGTTCTCCATAACCGCCAATTTCTCGATCCTTCAAATATCCATCTGTGTTCACTTTGCCTATTGCCAATAATCTGACCTATCACTACCTCCTGGGGCAGAACATCTCGGATGTTCACTGCTGTTTATGTTATATTTCTAAGGCTTGGATGTGAATGTAGGAGGTATGATTAGCAATTTGACAGCAGCAACCTCTGTCGTCGGCTGATCAGGAAGGATGGAACGTATGGAATCCAGGGTAGATAGCGAATAAATAAACATGTGGCCGGAAGGTGGGAGGCAGAGTTGTTTTTCAGACTGGAGGCCTGTCGCAAGTGGTGTACCACAATGCTCAATGCTGAGTCCCCTGTTGGTCCCTATTTATACAAATGATTAGATAAATGACGTGTATGTGGGTGGCATGTCTAGCAGGTTTGTGGATGAGACTAATATTCATGAGACATCATGGAGAGTGAAGAAGGTTGTCTAAGATTAAACTGGTCAAAATGAACTGGGCCAACAGACTGAGGAATGGGAGATGTAGTCTTCTAAACTTCGAGGGCATCGGTTTAAGTTCTGAAGGGAAAGTCTAAAATGTTCTTCAACGGCAACGTTTTCAGGCACTGGGTGGCAGAGAGCTAGCTGCCATAGGAGGTGTTAGAGGCGAATACAATTTCTATCGGCAATGTTTGCATCTGTGTTACTAAAAGGCGTTATAAACAAGAAGAGAGGAAACTGGACATGTTTTACCTCGCTTAATGACGGATGTTTCTCTCCACAGCGTGTTCATCAAAAAGTGGTGATCGAATTTTTCAATCGGCAAGGCACCGTCTGTCACTGTGAGTGCTTTATCTTCATCACTAACCCTGCAAGTATTTAGCAGCTGGTGATAAACTGAGCCTCAACAATTTCTTTGAGCTGATACACACAAACATGCAGTATTTCAGACAAGAGCATGTCATAGAAACATAGAAACATAGAAAATAGGTGCAGGAGTAGGCCATTCGGCCCTTCGAGCCTGCACCGCCATTCAATATGATCATGGCTGATCATCCAGCTCAGTAGCCCGTACCTGCCTTCTCTCCATACCCCCTGATCCCTTTAGCAAAAAGGGCCACATCTAACTCCCTCTTAAATATAGCCAATGAACTGGCCTCAACTACCTTCTGTGGCAGAGAATTCCACAGACTCACCACTCTCTGTGTGAAGAAATGTTTTTTCATCTCGGTCCTAAAAGACTTCCCCCTTATCCTTAAGCCATGACCCCTGGTTCTGGACTCCCCCAACATCGGGAACAATCTTCCCGCATCTAGCCTCTCCAACCCCTTAAGAATTTTGAATGTTTCTATAAGATCCCCCTTCAGTCTTCTAAATTCCAGCGAGTACAAGCCCAGTCTATCCAGTCTTTCCTCATATGAAAGTCCCGCCTTCCCAGGGATCAATCTGGTGAACCTTCTCTGTACTCCCTCTAAGGCAAGAACGTCTTTCCTCAGGTTAGGAGACCAAAACTGCACACAATACTCCAGGTGCGGTCTCACCAAGGCCCTGTACAACTGCAACAGAACCTCCCTGCTCCTAAACTCAAATCCTCTTGCTATGAATGCCAACATACCATTCGCTTTCTTCACTGCCTGCTGCACCTGCATGCTTGCTTTCAATAACTGGTGCATCATGACACCCAGGTCACGTTGCATCTCCCCTTCTCCCAATCGGTCACCATTCAGGTAATACTCTGCTTTCCTGTTCTTGCCGCCAAAGTGGATAACCTCACATTTATCCACATTATATTGCATCTGTCAGGTAAGCGAAACAAGTAGAGTAGTGATGGAAATTAGGATGATTAAAGAAGAGGAGGTACGGACACTTTTGAAGAATATAAAAGTGGATAAGTCTCCAGGTCCTGATAGGATATTCCCTAGGACATTGAGGGAAGTTAGTGCAGAAATAGCAGGGGCTATGACGGAAATATTTCAAACGTCATTAGAAACAGGGATGGTGCCGGAAGATTGGCGCATTGCGCATGTTGTGCCTTTGTTTAAAAAAGGTTCTAAAAGTAAACCTAGCAATTATAGACCTATTAGTTTGACGTCTGTGGTGGGAAAATTAATGGAAAAGATACTTAGGGACAATATATATAATTATTTGGATAATCAAGGCCTGATTAGAAACAGTCAACATGGATTTGTGCCTGGAAGGTCATGTTTGACTAATCTTCTTGAATTTTTTGAAGAGGTTACCAGGGAAATTGATAAGGGCAAGGCTGTGGATGTTGTCTATATGGACTTCAGTAAGGCATTTGACAAGGTTCCACATGGAAGGTTGATTAAGAAGGTTAAATCGTTGGGTATTAATAGTGAGGTTGCAAGATGGATTCAACAATGGCTGAATGGGAGATACCAGAGGGTAACGGTTGACAATTGTATGTCAGGTTGGAGGCCAGTGTCTAGTGGAGTGCCCCAAGGATCTGTGTTGGGTCCACTGTTGTTTGTCATTTACATTAATGATCTGGATGATGGTGTGGCAAATTGGATTAGTAAATATGCAGATGATACTAAGATAGGTGGAGTAGTTGATAGTGAGGTAGATTTTCAAAGTCTACAGAGAGACTTGGGCCTTTTGGAAGAGTGGGCTGAAAGATGGCAGATGGAGTTTAATGCTGATAAGTGTGAGGTGCTGCATTTTGGTAGGACAAATCAAAATAGGACGTACAGGGTAAATGGTAGGGAATTGAGGAATGCAGTGGAACAGAGGGATCTGGGAATAACTGTGCATTGTTCCCTGAAGGTGGAATCTCATGTGGATAGGGTGGTGAAGAAGGCGTTTGGTATGCTTGCCTTTATAAATCAGAGCATCGAGTATAGAAGTTGGGATGTAATGTTGAAATTGTACAGGGCATTGGTGAGGCCGAATCTGGAGTATGGTGTGCAGTTCTGGTCGCCAAATTATAGGAAGGATGTCGACAAAATGGAGAGGGTACAGAGGAGATTTACTAGAATGTTGCCTGGGTTTCAGCACTTAGGCTACAGAGAGAGGTTGAACAGGTTGGGTCTTTATTCTTTGGAGCGTAGAAGGTTGAGGGGGGACTTGATAGAGGTTTTTAAAATTATGAGAGGGACGGACAGAGTTGACGTGGGTAGGCTTTTCCCTTTGAGAGTGGGGAAGATTCCAACAAGGGGACATAGCTTCAGAATTGAGGGACAAAGGTTTAGGGGTAACATGAGGGGGAACTTCTTTACTCAGAGGGTTGTGGCTGTATGGAATGGGCTTCCGGTGGAAGTGGTGGAGGCTGGCTCGATTTTATTATTTAAGAGTAAATTGGATAGGTATATGGATAGGAGGGGATTGGAGGGTTATGGTCTGAGTGCAGGTAGATGAGACTAGGTCAGGGAGAATGGTCGGCGTGGACTGGTAGGGCCGGACAGGCCTGTTTCCATGCTGTAGTTGTTATATATATATGTTATTTGCCCACTCGCCTAATCTATCCAAGTCACTCTGCAGCCTCCTAGCATCCTCCTCGCAGCTAACACTGCCACCCAGCTTCGTCTCATCCGCAAACTTAGAGATGTTGCATTCAATTCCCTCGTCCAAATCATTAATATACACCGTAAATAACTGGGATCCCAGCAGTGAGCCTTGCGGTACCCCACTAGTCACTGCCTGCCATTCCGAAAAGGACCCGTTTATTCCTACTCTTTGCTTCCTGTCCGCCAACCAATTTTCTATCCACCTCAACACTGAACCCTCAATACCGTGTGCTTTAAGTTTGTACACCAATCTCCTATGTGGGACCTTGTCGAAGGCCTTCTGAAAGTCCAGATATAACACATCGACTGGTTCTCCCTTATCCACTCTACTAGTTACATCCTCGAAAAATTCTATAAGATTCGTCAGTCATGATTTGCCTTTGGTAAATCCATGCTGACTTTGTCCGATGATTTCACCACTTTCCAAATGTGATGCTATCACATCTTTAATAACTGACTCTAGCATTTTCCCCACTACCGATGTTAGGCTAACTGGTCTATAATTCCCCGTTTTCTCTCTCCCTCCCTTTTTAAAAAGTAGGGGTACATTAGCTACCCTCCAGTCCTCAGGAACTACTCCAGAATCTAAAGAGTTTTGAAAAATTATCACTAATGCATCCACTATTTCTGAGGCTACTTCCTTAAGCACTCTGGGATGCAGCCTATCTGGCCCTGGGGATTTATCTGCCTTTAATCCATTTAATTACCTAACACCACTTCCCGGCTAACCTGGATTTCCCTCAGTTCCTCCATCTCATTAGACTCCCGGTCCCCCGCTATTTCCGGCAGACGGTTTATGTCTTCCTTAGTGAAGACAGAACCAAAGTATTTGTTCAATTGGTCTGCCATCTCCTTGTTCCCTATGATCAATTCACCTGTTTTTGACTGCAAGGGACCTACATTTGTCTTAACTAATCTTTTTCTCTTGACATATCTATAAAAGCTTTTGCAGTCAGTTTTTATGTTCCTTGCCAGTTTTCCCTCATAATCTATATTTCCTTTCCTAATTAAGCCCTTTGTCCTCCTCTGCTGGACTCTGAATTTCTCCCAGTCCTCTGGTATGCTACTTTTTCTGGCTAATCTGTATGCTTCATCTTTTGTTTTAATACTATCCTTGATTTCCCTTGTTAGCCACGGATGCACTACCTTTCCTGGTTTGTTCTTTTGCCAAACTGGGATGAACACTTGTTGTAGTTCATCCATGCGACCTTTAAATGCCTTCCATTGCATGTCCACCGTCAACCCTTTCAGCACCAATCGCCAGTCTATCTTGGACAATTCACGCCTCATACCCTCAAAGTTACCTTTTTTTAAGTTCAGAACACTTGTTTCTGTATTGACTTTGTCACTCTCCATCCTAATGAAGAACTCTACCATATTATGATCACTCTTGCCCATGGGGCCTCGCACAACAAGACTGCTAACTAACCCTTCCTCATTACTCAATACCCAGTCTAGAATGGCCTGTTCTCTCGTTGGTTCCTCGACATGTTGGTTTAGAAAACCATCTCTCAAACATTCCAAGAAATCCTCTTCCTCAGCACCCCTGCCAGTTTGGTTCACCCAATCTATATGTAGATTGAAGTCACCTATTATAACTGCTGCACCTTTAGTGCACGCATTTCTAATTTCCTGCTTGATGCCATCCCCAACCTCACTACTGCTGTTAGGTGGCCTGTACACAACTCCCACTAGCGTTTTCTGCCCCTTAGTGTTTCATAGCTCTACCCTTATCGATTCCACTTCCTCCAAGCTAATGTCCTTCCTTTCCACTGCTTTAATCTCCTCTCTAACCAGTAATGCTACCCCACCTCCTTTTCCTTTCTGTCTATCCCGCCTGAATATAGAATATCCCTGCCTTGGTCACCCTGGAGCCATGTCTCCGTAATCCCAACTATATCAGAATCATTAATAACTATCTCCACATTTAATTCATCCACCTTATTACGTATACTCCTTGCATTGAGACACAAAGCCTTCAGGCTTGTTTTTACAACTCTCTTACCCCTTATACAATTATGTTGAAAAGTGGCCCTTTTTGATTTTTGCCCTGGATTTGTCTGCCTGCCACTTTTACTTTTCACCTTGCTACCTGTTGCTTCTACCCTAATTTTACACCCCTCTGTCTCTCTGCTCCTGCTCCCACCCCCCTGCCACATTAGTTTAAATCCTCCCCGACAGCACTAGCAAACACTCCCCCTAGGACATTGGTTCCATTCCAGCTCAGGTGCAGACCTACCTCCTCTTCCTCCCAGCTTCATCCTGCAAGAAATAAAACACAAATCTGAGCAGACTGAGACGGCACATCCACATCCCGACAACAGGAGTTTCACACAAATCACAACAAGCCCCAGAAATGTTCCATTGCCCAGCATTTATTGTCATCGTCACAGAGACAAATATTGGATATTGCCCGAGAGATCCTACAAGTGTATTAACAGCAAAATAATAACTAGGGGGATAATAGGTTCCTTTAAGAGCAAAGGGATCATTAGGATAGGATAGGTCCCCTTAAGTGCTGGCAACCTCAAGGCATGTTAAGGTGGGTAAATCACAGAAATTGATGAAGTGTATCCGAGAGCAAGCCTTCAACAGATCGGTTTAACGCCGCATAATTCTTTCCCACTAAAGGGGAACATAGGACAAACTTTCCACGTGATCTTTTGATTTCCTGGAGATTTCCCATCTTTTCAGGGAAATATCAAACATTCGCTATCTCAGTGACAGGATCACAGTAACTCATCCCAAGGAGACTGCAGGCAGTGCCGAGATCCCGCAGATTATACGGGAGGCCATTTAGTTTGGGAACAACAGCAGCACAGCTCTGGAACAGACAGAGCATTTACCCAGTTCTCAATTAGTGGCAAATGCAGCATTTATCTCAGAAATATCCCCCACCATTTTGTGACTGTGCACTTTCACTTCGCCAAACTGGAGTGTCACCTCTCACCTTCAGAAACACCACACTGTCCTTTTGATCCATCTGTTGCTGCAACTTTAAGAGATCCTCCCCAATGGAATTTAAATTCTCTTCAATCTCTTCAAGTTTTTTCTCCATTGTATTTAGAATCTTCTTCTCTTCCTCCCGGATATCTGCCAGTACGCGCTGCTCTTTCCCAGTGAGAATCTGGTGCAGTTCAGCAAACTGGGATGTGATCTTGGACTGAAGGTTGTGTGACTGTTCCTGTGAAATGAAAGGGGAAGATCAATATTTCATGTCACTGATTGTGTATTCTCACGACCTTAACCGTAACATTTGTCCTGTGCATTTTTATTTGCTTTGACAATTCAATAGTTTGTCTAAATGCTTCTGAAATGTCGAGAGGGTAATCTTATTACGCATTAATCCTCTACCCCTCAATACAATACCCTGCTTTCCTTTTCATCTGCCCTTTAATTCCTATTTATCCGTCCACCACCCACTTTCCCAGGGATAATTTTACAGTCCCCGATTGACCATTGAACCAGCGTGTATTGGGGACGTGGAAGGAATTCGACGCGGTCACAGGGAGAAGGCGTGAACCACACGGGCAGCGCCCGAGGTCAGGATCGAACCCAGTCACCAGAACTAGGAGACAGCAGCACTACTTGTGTCACTGCGCTGCCCTGTTATTACACACGTCACAGGGATGAAACATGCACAAGATCAGGAAATCGAAACTTAAAAGCCTCACCAGAACTCCAGAAATCTTCTCTTTCTGTTGCTGCTCCATTTGCTGGATCTCTGATTTATATTTTGTGAGAGACTGGATGGAAGTTTTCACCTGATCCTGCAAATGTGTTTGGGAATCAGAAAATTAAATTGTTGAACAATAAAGATGGAAATAAAATGATGCGTTTAAAATCGGTTTGCATTTACCTTGCATATTTGAACAGCTTCTTTAACCGGCATGAAGCTGTGAGACTTGTGTTCCCGCCCAGCTGCACAAACCAGGCAGATCAGCTTCTTATCAGTTTCACAAAACAGCTTCAGTTCTTCCTGATGTTCCTCGCAGTGAAGTTTACTTTCCTTCTCTGGAATTATTTCCCGATTCAGGCTCAGTGTTCGAGCTTTCTCAGCCAGTCTCGCCAGGGCCCGATTTACTTTGAGGGTGCGGTCTGTAAACACCTCTCTACATTCCGGGCAGGAGTTTCTCTCCTCCCTGTCCCAACTCTGTGTGATACAGGAGCGGCAGAAGTTGTGCCCGCACTCCAGTATAACCGGATCGGTGAAGAAATCCAGGCAGATGGGACAAACTATCTCCTCCGTTAAACTCTCGACCGGGTCTTTCGCAGCCATTGTAACTCCGCCACTTCCTGGTTCAGTGTTTCCCACTGCGCGCGCTGCCGTCTCCGGCAATGACCTTATTTGGCTGCAAGTGTTCAGTGTGAAGGTGTCCTGGCCACTTCCAACTAATCACTCGAGGGAGGGGTCAGTTAGACATTAAACCGGCCTGAATATAGACGAAAGGGGAGAGATTGCCCTGGGATTGTGTAAGGCGGGACAGAAAGGGACAGGGACCAGCGCTAAGGAGGTGTAACTGAGGAGGCGTTGCACCTGTTGGGCAGTGGAACCCGCCGCCCGCATCTCCGTTCACAGCCCGGGATCAGGATGGAAATAATATTATTAAAACATATTTTAATCTACATCAGTTCACTCGTCTCTCGCGCTCTAGTCTTCAGGTGCATCTATATTTGGGTAAGCCGTGCATCATTTCATATTAAGGATGTCCAGTGTGGACTAATGTGTTCAGTTTTGTTCACTCTGCTGTTTGAAGAATGTGGATACATTGGAAAGGGTGTAGAGATACTTATGAGGACGTTGCCAGGGTCTGAGGGCCTCACTGTAGGGAGAGATTGGGCAGACTAGGACCTTATTCCTTGGAGCGCAGGAGGATGAGGGGTGATCTTATAAAGGTGTGTGAGACCGTGACGGGAATAATCCCGGTTGTGGACATGATTATTAACTGAAGGGCCGTAATCCCACAGGAACTGGTGAACTGCTGAGAGCGGCGCGGTCACTCTGCAAACCAGCGGGACAGTCCGGCTTCCATCTTTCGTTCTCTCTTTCGTTCCTTCCCTCAACTCAAATTAACACATTTACCATGCGGGAGATCGTGCACATACAAGCCGGCCGATGTGGCAACCAGATCGGAGCCAAGGTAATTATTGTATCCGAGACTTCTATTGTTGTAATTTTTTTAAATCCCCGGCGGTTTGCATATTAGGCTACTAAATTACATATTAGGCAACTAAATTTATGTCAGCTCTTCGTCTCCAAGAAGCCCTTCTTGCTTAAGTCCATACTCCGCCACTTCCAGTTTGAATTTCATTTGGAATATTTTGGATGACCAAGAAACAAGAACTCGAGGCATCAACTAGAGGTTGGGGTGCGGTGGCGAGGCACCGATTTAATTATCGAACGAGGAATCCAGTGGCACAATCCAGGGACACAATGTAAATTATTTTTCCGCACCTTAAATACACTTAATCGCCTCGAATACTTGAAAAAAATTAACTGTCTGAAAAACGATGAGCGCAACACTCTTATTTTGTTAAAGATCCAACTCGGTTGAAGATCAAATGTCCTTGGAAATGGCCGAGCGATCTACTCAAAGGGCAATTAGTGATGTGCAATAAATGCTGTTCGTGCCGCGACATCTACGTCCTGAGAAATTGATCACCGACTTCCATTAATCCCTTAATAAAAAGGCTATGTTTTGTTTATTAAGAACAGCCTTGTATTAACTCACGATGCTGATGAAATGCAATGCAAATAATAGCACAATGTATTACTCAAGTTATTCAACCAGGTAGATCTTGCGGACTCTCCTTTTCATTTCTCTCGTCATACCGGATTGTGTTTCAGTCACCGCCACCGTCCTTTTATTCCAATAGACATGATACATATTCTAGAATAGATCTATTTTTGATTTCAGCTCAATTAAGGGGTAGAATAATACAAATAGATTATAAGGCTAGATTGTTATCTGATCATTCACCATTATTAATGAAAATTATGATGCCAGATAAAGAACAGTCAGTATATAGATGGAGACTCAACTCTTTACTATTGAAAAGGCAAGACTTTTGTGATTTTATTCGAGGACAAATTGGATTATTTTTGGAAACAAATTTAAATTCAGTTAATGATAAATTTATTGTATGGGATGCAATGAAGGCTTATTTGAGAGGCCAAATTATAAGCTACTCGTCTAAGATAAAGAAAAACTATAGGAAGGAATCTGAAAGATTAGAAAAAGAAATCACCGTACTAGAAAAAGACTAACATAAAGCTTCTTCAGATACAAAAAAAATACAACTTGCAAATAAAAAATTTCAATACAATACTTTACATACTTACAGAACAGAAAAACTAATATTACGAACTAACCAAAGATATTATGAATTAGGAGCAAGAGCGCACAAGGTATTGGCATGGCAACTGAAAGAAGAACAAATATTAAGAACAATAAATTCAATTAGAACAGATCAAAACATTATTACTTATAAACCTAGAGAAATCAATGAGGTATTTAAGCAATTCTACACTAATCTGTATCATTCTGAATCTGAAAAGGATGAATTTAAGATAAATAATTTTTTATCCAAGATACAATTACCAACAATCTCTAATGAGGAGCAGATGGGACTAAATGCCTCCTTTACTTTGAGAGAAGTGGAGGAAGTATTACATTCTTTACCAAGTAATAAATCACCAGGGGAAGATGGTTTCCCGCCTGAGTTCTATAAAAAAATTAAAGATTTGTTGTTACCAGTATTTATGGAAGTGATACATCAAGCGGAAAAAACTTCTACATTACCAGAATCCTTCTCAATGGCAATTAGAATCGTAATTCCAAAAAAAGGGAAAGACCCTTCTTATAGACCAATATCATTGTTGAATGCAGATTATAAAATAGTTGCTAAGCTTTTGGCAAGGAGATTGGCAGAATTTTTACCTACGCTGGTTAAAGAGGACCAAACTGGATTTGTCAAAAAAAGGAGATTATCTGATAATGTAGCAAGATTTATAAGTATTTTACATTTAGCACAGAAAAGAAAGGAATTAAGTGTAGCAGTTGCTTTAGATGCTGAAAAGGCGTTTGACTGTTAGAATAGGATTTTTTATTTAAAGTATTAGAAAAGTATGGATTGGGAAATGGTTTCATTAACTGGGTAAAAGCCCTTTATAAACAACCTAAAGCCAAAGTGGTGACAAATGGCCAATCTTCTCAATCATTTAATTTGGAAAGATCTAGTAGACAGGGATGTCCCTTGTCACCCGCTTTATTTGTATTGGTTATTGAACCTCTGGCAGAACTAATAAGATCAGATTTAGACATTGAAGGATTTAAAGTTAATCAGGAAAATCACAAAATTACTTTATTTGCAGATGATGTTTTAATTAGTCTTACTAGACCATTGGAATCCTTAAGAAAATTATATTTCAGACTGGAAGAATATGGGAAAGTATCAGGATATAAAATTAATAAAGATAAAACTGAAATAATGCCTCTTTTTGAAGGTAATTATGATCAATGTAAAAGCGAAAGTCAGTTTAAATGGCAAAAAGAAGGCATGGTATCTAGGGGTTAAAGTAGATAATAAGTTAAATAATCTGTATAAACTAAATTATAAACCACTAATTAAAAAAATAGATGAGGACTTGAAGAAATGAATGAATCTTCCAATTACATTGCTAGGGAGAGTGAACTGTATTAAGATGAATATTTTTCCGAGGATACAATATTTATTCCAAACACTGCCTATACCTTTACCAAATAATTTTTTTCAAGAATTGAATAAAATTGTGAGAAATTTTGTTTGGAAATGTAAAATGCCAAAAGTGTCTATGGAAAAATTAACATGGAAATTTGAATTAAGTGGATTGCAATTACCAAATTTTAAAAATTACTATTTGGCAGCACAAATGAGTTTTATTTCATCCTTTTATCAAGAGGGTGGAAAAACAGCATGGGTTAAAATTGAGATGGATAAAATAAAAGAACTATGCCCAGAAGAATTTATCTATAAATGGGAAGTGAAGCTATTAGTTAAGGATCAAGAGTCACCTTTGCTAAAACATTTAATTAATATATTGTTGAAAACAGTTAAAGCTAATGATAAAAGATTTTTTCTAACAGCTAAAACTCCATTAGTAAAAAATAGACTACTGCCGTTTGCTTGGAATAATCAAATATTACAAGTCTGGGAACAGAAGGGTATTAAACATATAGGAGATTGCTATGAAGGAAATAATTTTTTGACATTTTCTCAATTGAGAAACAAATATCAAATCCCAGGGAATAGTATTTTTTTCTATTATCAACTACAATCTTTTTTAAGGGAAAAGTTAGGTAATTCAATGTTTCTATTTCAAACTAAAGGAATTGAATCCCTGATTCAGGGCAATGGAACTAAAAAAATTATATCTTCAATGTATAAATTATTACAAAAATCTAGTCCAAAGATAGGAATTCAAAAATCAAGACAAAGATGGGAAACAGATCTGAATATTAGCATTGATGAACCAAGTTGGGAAAGATTATGTTTAGAAAGTATGAAAAATACTATTAATGTGAGATATTGTTTAGTACAATATAATTTTTTACATCAATTACATTTAACTCCGAAAAAATTAAACAATTTAAATCCAAATTTACCTGGAATTTGTTTTAGATGCAACCAGGATGTGGGTACTTTTTTACACTCCACATGGGCATGTCTGAAGGTAACTCCTTTTTGGAAAGCCCTAAAAAACCTTTTTGGAACAATTGATGAATAAGACTATAGCATTGGATTCAAGGTTGTTTTTACTGGGAGATACTAAAGGAATATTACCAAGATTAATTTTAGATAAATGTCAGGAAAGATTTCTCAAAATAGCAATAGCAATAGCAAAAAAATGTGTGGCGGTCACTTGGAAAGATCACAATGAAATAAGAATTGAAAGATGGTTTGCAGAAATGCGTAGTTGTATCCCATTAGAAAAAGCTACTTATAATCTGAGAAATAATATGATTTATTTTTGAAACTTTGGAACCCATTCACTTTAAAACTAGGATTAGAATTGGAAATATTTAATTTTAGGATTGTTTTGATACCCTTAAAAAGAATTTAATAAGAAATTAGCCGGAAGTGTTTCCTTCTTGTCTCCAGGTTTCTTTCTTTCTTTCTTTCTTTCTTTCCTTTTTTAAATTTCTTTATTTCTTTATCTTTCTTCTTCTCCTTTTTCCTATTTTTTCTAACTGAGGGGTGGGGAGAGGGGGGTTGTGGGTGGGGAGATAATACAGAACAATACAGGTATAATCAAATTTAAAATGTCTAATCGAATTTATAATGCAGGTACCATCGCGTACTATGAGTTCATACATGTATTTGTTTTGTTAAAATTTAAATTAAATAATTTTTTTTAAAAAGGATAGCGGAGTCAGGGGTTATGGGGAGAAGGCAGGAACGGGGTACTGATTTAAAAAAATTATTTAAATTTTAACAAAACAAATACATGTATGAACTCATAGTACGCGATGGTACCTACATCATAAATTCGATTAGACATTTTAGATTCGATTATACCTGGTACTGATTGAGAATGTACGAGCCTGTACGCACCGCCATTCAATGTGATCATGGCTGATCATTCTCAATCAGTACCCCGTACCTGCCTTCTCCCCATACCCCCTGACTCCACTATCCTTAAGAGCTCTATCTAGCTCTCTCTTGAATGCATTCAGAGAATTGGCCTCCACTGCCTTCTGCGTCAGAGAATTCCACAGATCCCTACAGGTCCCTACTCTGGGGATGAGGGGGATTCTTGTTGAGGTGTATAAAACCAAGAGGGGCGTTGTTATTGTGGATGGTCACAGGCCTTTTCCCCAGGGTGTGGTGGTCTTAAACAAGAGTGTAGACGCAATAAGCTGGAGCAACTCAGCGGGTCAGGCAGCATCTGTGGAGAACATTGATAGGTGACGTTTCACAGAGTGCTGGAGTAACTCAGCGGGTCAGGCAGCATCTGTGGAGAACATGGATAGGTGACGTCTCACAGAGTGCTGGAGTAACTCAGCGGGTCAGGCAGCTTCTGTGGAGAAAAGGAATAGATGATGTTTTGAGCCGAGAACCTTCTTCAGACTGACTCTCGTATCCATAACCCTCCCTGCAGCTTCACATTTCACTACTCTCCTCATCTGACCCCCTTTCTGACTCCTTTCACCTTTAGCCTCACCTTTTCATGAATGAATGAATAAGTTGATGAATGAATGAATGAATAAGTTTATTGGCCAAGTATGTGCACATTCAAGGAATTTGCCTTGGTGCCCCGCTCACAAATGACAACACAAACACACAGTTACTGGGATGATGGGGGGGGGGGTCAGGTTCAATGGGAATGTGAGGGGCAATGTTTTCTGAGGGTGGTGAAGCAGGCAGGTACAATGACATAGAAACATAGAAACATAGAAAATAGGTGCAGGAGTAGGCCATTTGGCCCTTCGAGCTTGCACCGCCATTCAATATGATCATGGCTGATCATCCAGCTCAGTAACCTGTACCTGCCTTCTCTCCATACCCCCTGATCCCTTTAGCCACAAGGCCACATCTAACTCCCTCTTAAATATAGCCAATGAACTGGCCTCAACTACCTTCTGTGGCAGAGAATTCCACAGACTCACCACTCTCTGTGTGAAGAAATGTTTTCTCATCTCGGTCCTAAAAGACTTCCCCCTTATCCTTAAGCTGTGACCCCTGGTTCTGGACTTCCCCCAACATCGGGAACAATCTTCCCGCATCTAGCCTCTCCAACCCCTTAAGAATTGTATATGTTTCCATAAGATCCCCCTTCAGTCTTCTCAATTCCAGCGAGTATAAGCCCAGTCTATCCAGTGTTTCTTCATATGAAAGTCCTGCCATCCCAGGGATCAATCTGGTGAACCTTCTCTGTACTCCCTCTAAGGCTAGAACGTCTTTCCTCAGATTAGGAGACCAAAACTGCACACAATTCTCCAGGTGCGGTCTCACCAAGGCCCTGTACAACTGCAGCAGAACCTCCCTGCTCCTATACTAAAATCCCCTCGCTATGAATGCCAACATACCATTGGCGTTCTTCACTGCCTACTGCACCTGCACGCTTGCTTTCAATGACTGGTGCACCATGACACCCAGGTCTCGTTGCATCTCCCCTTTTCCAAATTGGCCACCATTCAGGTAATACTCTGCTTTCCTGTTCTTGCCGCCAAAGTGCATAACCTCATATTTATCCACATTATATTGCATCTGCCATGCATTTGCCCACTCGCCTAATCTATCCAAGTCACTCTGCAGCCTCCTAGCATCCCCCTCGCAGCTAACACTGTCACCCAGCTTCGTGTCATCCGCAAACTTGCATTCAAATCCCTCGTCCAAATCATTAATATATATTGTAAATAACTGGGGTCGCAGCACTGAGCCTTGCGGTACCCCACTAGTCACTGCCTGCCATTCCGAAAAGGACCCGTTTATTCCTACTCTTTGCTTCCTGTCCCCCAACCAATTTTCTCTATCCACCTCATCACTGAACCCCCAATACGTGTGCTTTAAGTTTGTACCCCAATCTCCTATGTGGGACCTTGTCGAAGGCCTTCTGGAGGTCCAGATATAACACATCGACTGGTTCTCCCTTATCCACTCTACTGGTTACATCCTCGAAAAATTCTATGACCTTGTTGTGTTACAGGTCTCCACACTGCGGCTCTGTGCGGTACAAGAACGTCGGCCACCGTGGGCTCGGTCACCACTGTCCCCGTGGGTGGGACCGTGAGGTTTCCCGTCCAGCCCCACAGCCACGAGAAGATCAGGGTGGCGATGTGGCGTGTCCGTACCGTCCTGCCGATCCTGGATTGGAAGTCTTACAGCCCGGAGAGTCCGTCCTGGATCCGCCCGCCCTACAGGGACATAGTCCACTTCCGACTGGACGGTGTCATCGAGCTGTGGGCCGTGGGTCTCGGTGACCAGGGGACCTACGAGATGGAGACAAACTACTATGGCAGGAAGCTGAGGAACCACGACGTGGAGCACTTTGAGCTGCGCGTGGTCGGTAAGTCGCGGCGTGGAGAGTTGCACAGTACCCAGACTGGCCCTTCGGCCCATGCTGACCCGGTGGGTAATTCTGGCCTAGTCCCACCGGCCTGCACACGGCTCTCTCCGTGAATGAATACTTCCTTGTCACATCTGTCAAGGCGCAGTGATATATATATTGTTTTCTTGTTCACACGCAAGGTATGCAAAGAATCGCCACTTAAAGGGCGGCGGAAAAGTTACAAATGATTCCATTTTACACAAACCATTATTGACACATTCCATCTGAGCTCCCCCTTAGTTCAAGGCGGTGCCCCCATGGTCAACAGACCCCAGAAAACAGCACAGGAATAATGTTTGTACCGAACATGATGCCAATGCAAACTGATCCCCCCCTGCCTGAACATGATCCCTCTCCCTCCATTCCAGCATTTCTCAGCAGAACCCTGGAAATAATTTTCATGTCTCAGGGAACCTCCACATAAATGTATTATATATCTTTATTAATCTCTTTCTTAATTAATTAATCTATATACAAAAACTCTTCGAAGGTATTTATTCACAAAATGCTGGAGTAACTCAGCAGGTCAGGCAGCATCTCGGGAGAGAAGGAATGGGTAACATTTCGGGTCGAGACCGTTCCTTCCCTCCCGAGATGCTGCCTGACCTGCTGAGGGGTCGGCCATTTAGAACTGAGAGGAGGAAAAACTTTTTCAGTCAGAAAGTTGTGAATCTGTGGAATTCTCTGCCTCAGAAGGCAGTGGAGGCCAATTCTCTGAATGCATTCAAGAGAGAGCTAGATAGAGCTCTTAAGGATAGCGGAGTCAGGGGGTATGGGGAGAAGGCAGGAACGGGGTACTGATTGAGAATGGCAAAAACAAGGAGGCAGATTATTTTCTCAATGGTGTTAGGTCAGGTAAGGGGGAGGTGCAGCGAGACCTGGGTGTCCTTGTACACCAGTCACTGAAAGTTGGCGTGCAGGTACAGCAGGCAGTGAAGAAAGCTAATGGCATGTTGGCCTTCTTAACAAGAGGATTTGAGTATGGGAGTAAAGAGGTCCTTCTGCAGTTGTACAAGGCCCTGGTAAGACCACATGTGGAGTATTGTGTACAGTTTTGGTCTCCTAATTTGAGGAAGGACATCCTTGTAATTGAGGCAGTGCAGCGTAGGTTCACGAGATTGATCCCTGGGATGGCGGGACTGACATATGAGGAAAGATTGGAAAGACTAGTGTATTCAATGGGCCAATAGACAATAGGTGCAGGAGGAGGCCATTCGGCCCTTCGAGCCATCACCGCCATTGAATGTGATCATGGCTGATCATTCTCAATCAGTACCCCGTTCCTGCTTTCTCCCCATACCCCCTGACTCCGCTATCCTTAAGAGCTCTATCTAGCTCTCTCTTGAATGCATTCAGAGAATTGGCCTCCACTGCCTTCTGAGGCGGAGAATTCCACAGATTCACAACTCTAACTGAAAAATGTTTTCCTCGTCTCCGTTCCAAATGGCCGACACTTTATTCGTAAACTGTGGCCCCTGGTTCTGGACTCCCCCAACATTGCGAACATGTTTCCTGCCTCTAACGTGTCCAACCCCTTAATAATCTTATACGTTTCGATAAGATCCCCGCTCATCCTTCTAAATTCCAGTGTATACAAGCCTAGCCGAAGGGCCTGTTTCCGCGCTGTGTCTCTAAGCGAAGCTCCATTTTCACGGCTGTGTGGGTCTGTCTCCTCCAGGGTCCAGGTGTCGTTGGGCGATCATTGCCACCGTGATCCTTCTCGTCCTAGCCGTACTGGGAGTCTGGGCATCGTATCTCTGCAGCAACCCCCACACCTTGCCGTGACTATCCCCGTCTCCCCTCTCTGTCCGCGCCCCTCCCCCCTCGTCGCCCCACCCTCCCCCCCATCTCCGTCCCGTCCCCTCTCTCCGTCCCGTTCTCCGCCCCCTTCCTTTCCTTCCCCCCTCTCTCCGTCTCCTCCCCCCTCCCCTCTCGGTCGCCACCTCTCTTCCCCCATCTCTCCCCCCCCCCTCTCTCCCTGCCCCTCCCCCCCGTCCCCTCTCCCCCAGCTAACATTGCGGGGTCACGCTGCCCTGCAAGTGAATGGGATGGATGGGCCGCGATGCCCTGTCACTAACACAGGACTCTCTCTCCCCCCCCCCCTCTCTCTCTCCCTCCCCTCTCTCTCCCCCTCTCTCTCCCTCCCCTCTCTCTCCCCCTCTCTCTCTCCCCCTCCCTCTCCCCCCCCTCTCTCCCCTCCCTCCCCCCTCTCTCCCCCCCCTCTCCCCCCCTCTCTCTCTCCCCCCCCTTTCTCTCCCCCCTCTCTCTCTCTCTCGCAGGGATGAGGAGCGGGTGTTGTGGGACCGGGGAGTGGGACCCCTGTACGCGGGGGGTGATAGAGCACCCCGTCTCTGGGTGACGGGGAACGGGTTTGCTGCTGCGCCGTCTCTGTGGCAGATGTGACCAGATGTGTCCATGGTCCCAGACCCCAAAGTTTACGACAAGATCCTTGTGAAACATGGAAAAGTTCACACTTTGTCCGTGCTGTGGGGGGGGGGGGGTCTGGGGAGAAGGCAGGAACGGGGTATTGACTGAGGATGATCAGCCATGATCACGGCGAATGGCGGTGCTGGCTCGAAGGGCCGAATGGCCTCCTCCTGCATCTATTGACTATTGTCTGTTGTTGCTCTTTGAAAACCTGTAATTTATACAAAGTCTGGTCACTGATCCAGTGGATGTTTGTTCTGCACATTTTTGTGCAGCTTGCGATGATTTTGTAAACTGCATTTTGTACACAATAAAACACATTTGTTTAACACTGCTGCCTGTCATGTAAGCCTGGGCCTGATGTAATCAAGGCCATTGGTGGTTCATCGTTCTGTGTACTGATTGAGAATGATCAGCCATGATCACATTGAATGGCGGTGCGTATAGGCTCGAAGGGCCGAATGGCCTCCTCCTGCACATAATGTCTATTGTCGCCTCCAGCGAGCGACCATTCAAGCCGTTAATGAACGTTTAAACAAATAACACACGCCCACAATTCAATATAATAGGTGGTAGAATGTTAACCAGATTGATCCCTGGGATGGCAGGACTGCAGGTGCAGCAGGCAGTGAAGAAAGTGAATGGTATGTTGGCATTCATAGCAAGAGGATTTGAGTATAGGAACAGGGAGGTTCTGCTGCAGTTGTACAGGGCATTGGTGAGACCACACCTGGAGTATTGCATACAGTTTTGGTCTCCTAATCTGAGGAAAGACATTCTTGCCATAGAGGGAGTACAGAGAAGGTTCACCAGATTGATCCCTGGGATGGCAGGACTTTCATATGAAGAAAGACTGGATAGACTCGGCTTGTACTCGCTGGAATTTAGAAGATTGAGGGGGGATCTTATAGAAACATATAAAATTCTTAAGGGGTTGGACAGGCTAGATGCAGGAAGATTGTTCCAGATGTTGGGGAAGTCCAGAACAAGGGGTCACAGTTTAAGGATAAGGAAGAAGTCTTTTAGGACCGAGATGAGAAAATTTTTCTTCACACAGAGAGTGGTGAGTCTGTGGAATTCTCTGCCAGTTCATTGGCTATATTTAAGAGGGAGTTAGATGTGGCCCTTGTGGCTAAAGGGATCAGGGGGTATGGAGAGAAGGCAGGTACAGGATACTGAGTTGGATGATCAGCCATGATCATATTGAATGGCGGTGCAGGCTCGAAGGGCTG